>NW_028262290.1:102750000-102790000 GCF_047370975.1 Nipponia nippon | reverse complement strand
CAACAGAAACAGTTACGAAAAAAAAGGTAATAGTGCAAAATAAAAGGAAAGTGTAATCTTGAGATGTTCTGATTACTTTTAAAAAAGAGGTTTTTACAGAACATTAACTATAAAATCGCTTTTGACAAAATTACATGTCAGCTCTTTCAGTCTTCACTGAGCTAAAGCTCCCTACAGATTGCAGCAGGGAGTTTTGTCTGATAAAGGTGATAAATCTGTACCCTGAATACTATTTCCTAGCCTTTAGAGCATCTCGAACTTATTATTTCCTTGTACCTTCCAAAACTGTACCTTCAAAAAACTGTTAAGATGGCAGTAAATATTTATACATTTATATATCCAGTGCTTACCACTAAATAAAAGACATGCATTTTCTCTTAAGAAATGATCACTGATTTTTTCTAATTTTAAATATTATTTACACAAAATTCCACTGTATTTACTAGCTAAAAGGAAAACTCTTCTTCGAGTACTACTGGATTGTTTCCCTTCCTTTTTTTCCTTTCAGGAGGGGGGAATAAAATGCACTTGAAAACAGACAAATATTATTTAAGACTTCTGCACAAGGCTGTTACACTGTTTAGATAGATACATCTATATAGCTGTTGCTAGACAATACTAGACTAATCCTTACAGCAAATGCTTCTGTAGAAACTTAACTATCACATTGTGTTACAAAAATATCACAGAAGATAACGTGATTTGCCACAGAAAAAGAGCGTACTGGCTGCAAGTATCCTAAACCGTATGTTGAAAAACCTAAAGCCTCCCAAAATGAGTGAGTGAAAAAGCAGGCTTCCAAACCACATTTTCAGTGCCTACTTCAGCTTTCACAAAGTGAAAGCATGCAGAGTACAGACCAGCAAAGCACCCAATACGCTCGCCTCTCTCCAGAGTCTTTCGAACTAAGACAACTCAAACAAATCCTTATTTGTATTACAGATTTACATTTTTACAGTCGGGGGGCCTGATCCTTTGGTCTTTATTCAGAATCTGCTGAGTTCCCTGGTTGGTAGTACTGACCACGCACGGAGGGACCACGTCTCTCCCAAGTCTTTCACTAAGATTTTCCTGTGCTTATTTCCAAACCTTGGCAAGCTGGTTAAGACTTGCCTATTATTATTATTATTATTATTATTATTATTATTATTATTATTATTATTATTATTATTATTATTATCATTGTTGTTGTTATTGTTATTATTATTATTATTACTGCTACTGCTACTATTAAGGCATGGTTGCAAAGGAGGATTGATTCTAAAAGAAGCTGCAAACTCTGCGGCTCCTCTTCCAGCTTTTTATCTATATATCGCTGTTCTTTTGTTTAAGGAGAGCTTTCTCTAAACGAACCTTGCACAAAAGGTTTAAGTAATTAGTGATGGATTCAGGCAATGTAGCCATTCAAATATGGCTGTCCTCTGATCTAGAACGAGCTGATCAAACACCAGTAAGCTAATTATTTCAGACACTGTACTGTAATCACCAAGCCCAAATATGAACATTTACAATCACAACAGGTATTATTTTCTGCTCTAGAAGACAGTCTCCTGATCTATATGTGTCAAAACTAATATGTATAATGTGTAAGCTTCCAAGAGAAACCTAAACTACTGATGCCCCCCGCCAGGAGGTATCAATATGGACCTGTTTAGCATTTCATGATAGTCAACCAGTCTAGTGTACTCAAAGAAGCAGCACTTTGCATTTGAAATATAACTCGTGGAAAAGTACAAGTGGAATACAGCAGTATAGGTATTTTTCAGATGATCAGTGCTCAGCTCTGTTGTCAATTAAATAAATGGCTAGTTTCGTGCTATCTCAGGGGGACCAGGCTTGCGCCCATACTAACTGGGGACCTAGAGCTCTGTTTTGTATTCCTCCTTCCCTCCACTCCCAAGCTTTAAAAATAGGGAGAATACTTTTCACATGACAAGCCAAGTACATTCATCTCATCATCTGTCTTGAAATATTCAAGGACTGCTTTTGAAAAATATTTTAGAGAACAATGCTAGAGAGTCGTTAGGGTTTTTTTTTTCCCCCAATCAACTTCAAAGTAGACATATAAAGAACTTCACCACAGTATTTTCCATTTAGGATAAATTATTTTGGCATTTCTTAAGAAATCAGACAAGTTATATCTCTTGCAAAGGTTCACTTTCTTGGACTGGTAAGCAAGCAGGTGACACAGATGGCACCGAAGTAAACGCTGCTTTGCCATAGATGACAGTACGTTCCCTGCGCAGCACACTGAGGCTACTAAGATGCTTCACAGAACGACAGACTATGGGCTCAGTCCAACAGCTCCTACTCAAATGAGTAGCCTTTACTCACATTAGACACAGCACTGAAATTAATGGGATTGAAAGAATACGAACTAGTCATACAAACAGCAGTCTTTGTGGTCTTGCCCCAAACAAGCACTCCCGGGGAGGAAAAAGCAAGACTGAAAAAAACAACTGATAAATATTTTTTCATATATATGTATATATATATATATAACGTGTGTGTGTATTGGAGAAATGGACATTGCCCCAGTATTTCACAAATGAGGATTTTAACATCCCTTCCAGTAGTACTTATTAATATGAAAGCACTAAGGTACTGTATTTATTGTTGCTTTTGAAGTGTAAATCCTCACCGACTTCAACAGGGAATAAAGCTTAAAAACATATGCCCCCACATGACAGGATATTTTTGTTGTTTGTTAAAACTCAATCACTTTATGAATGACAGAAAGCAATACCAAAATTTTACCATTACTCCAGATGATTATTCAAAATTTTACATGTTAAAATATTAAGCTAAAAATTTATTTTTCGGTTTAGTTACAGCATATACCTATTGTAAGAAAACATAGCATTTTCCCATGTTTCCTTATCTTTTACAGCTTGCTTTCATTTTCTGATATGTTACAGAGTGATTAAATCCATTAAGTACTGAAGAATTTAATCTTTTTTGGTTTTATTTTTCCTGAAGGGAAACAATAATTTTTATTATTATAGCGAGGATGTGGTGCAGTAAAAATTTTCAAGGACTTTGGGAGAATTAATCGAGCACTTGCTTAATCTTATAGACATGGGCTGAATTTTGCAGTTCTTAGTTACACAAAAGGTGTTGAATGGAAGTTTTGTCAAGCAGTCAGGATCTCGGCCACTAATAACCTCTCAGTTATTTTCTTTTTCTCATTAGCAGTCTAACAGCTAACAGACTAATCTGAAGCTGCTATGGGATGCAAGATGAATTACAGCACATAAAGCTTACCCTATGAAAGCAGGTGAAAAATTGCAGGCAACACTTCTCAAACGGTACCTGGAGTGAGCTCCTAAGCAGGTACCAACCTGCAGAGCTGTGGTGGCTCCAGCAGAGTGCTGTCACTTTGCATCCCTGGGGTCTGGCCCTAAAATTAGCCCACAGAAATCCAAACAAAGGTATTTTGCGAAAGTCACTTTGGGATGGTGATACCTGAAGCCGCTCAGGTGCTCTGCTGACTCAATGAGGGGGGTGCAAGGGAGGCTTTGCTCTGCCACCCTCACTAAGCGTACACAACCAGGCGCCTTTCAGGCTGGAGCAATGCATGGCTGCAGGGAGGATGGTCTTGGCCTGTTTTCTCGCTGTCTGAGAGGAAGGGAGAGGGCTGAAAGGGTGCCGTGGGTCCTTCAGTGAGCATCAGGAAATGCGTAGAGTTGAGAAAAAATTGCCACAGCTTCTGACTACACGCACGCAGGATTTGTAAACCTGGCTTTACTAGTTCTGAATTTTGATCGCAGGCATATGTCTTTCTGCTCTGTGTGAGAGGAAAGCCTCTTGCACGATGTGCAAGGGAAAATGTAAGGAATGGATGCTTCAAAAATGCTGCCATCTACTTTTGTGAAACTGACTGAAATTAAACATCACATTCGATTCAGGTTAATTCTGAAAATGTATGCTGTTTATAAATGCCCGCTTTCTTAGGACTAACTGCTTCCAGTCTGGAAAAAGCCCCAACCGACTCCACTGTGTTTCATCTTTGCTCCAGAATCTTTTCCTTTTGCCTCAACTTAAATCACTTCTAGCTCTGTACACGTAAGTGACCTTAAAAGCACCTTTTCAATTATATTAAATAAAGACTATTACAATCAAATGTTCTCTGGCAATTCAGTATTTTGTTATATTTTGTTACTTTGTATCACAGAATCCTCATAGATTCCTAAGACACTTGGATAAAATCAGGTAAGAGAATCAACATTTTCTAGGCTTTCATCTATTTCAAATTGCTGGTATCTTCCTGAAGCATTCAAACAAAAGTATCTTGTAAAGGAATCCAACAAATCTGTGAGTAAAACATTTTCTGAAGCTTCTTTTTAGACTACATGTACATGCAATAACACCAATGAAAGCATGGAAAAATGTTGTATGAATTTACTATTATTTCTGCATTCAGAGAGCTGCATAATTGAGACTTAATTAATATTTTCTAAATGTAGGAATTAATTTCTTTCAGGAAGAAAAAAACCCCATTGATCTTTCACTGAGAAGCAGTGTACGAACTGTGAAGAAGTTTCAGAAAAAACTGCGTTTGTTAACATCAGCTACAGATAAAATGTCTGCTAACTATGAAGACAGATGTATAAAATGCTCTCACGTGCAAATCCAATAATCATTTCAAAGTGCAGCTCACAGCATTTTCATATATTTAAACAAGCAATATTATAAATAAAACTCTGAGCATAGCAACAATTATTTACTACTCCTGTCACCAGAATAAACAAACTTATTTTTCCCCAAGCACAATTTAAATAAAGCAAGAAAATATATTAAAAAACCCATAAATTTGTTTTCAAAATTACATTCATTTGGAAACAGTAGCCTTGTAACAACGTATTGATCCTTGAGAAGAACAGTATTACTTTTTCCTTAGCTTTATCGTCTCTTACAATTGACGGAGCTTTTAAAGAAAGTTTTCTTAAATTGTTAGAACACGTTTATTTTCTTGCAAATTAATTCTTTTTAACTCTTTATGATAGCTTTGAATCCCATAAAGAAAGATGAATTATCACATACTGAGCCCAAGCTGTGAAACAGGAGGAGACAAATAGAGACCCCTACTGTGTTTAACAATGTAGAAGAAATTCCAGACTCAATAGAAAAATTTTCTGTCCTTTTTCTCAGACCACAAAAGCTGTTAGTAGGGATTTGAACAGTGGAGGGCACTCTTGCTATGCAAAACCCGGTACTGACCTGGCACACTCGGTTTGATCTATTCAGTAGCCTAAATCTCAGAATTTGTTAAGTAACAGCCACCTGTGGCACAGGCACTAACTGTATTCTGTTTCAAACATTTACAGTTTCTAATCTGTGCAGTGAAGCACTTCGTTATCTCAAACACTGGCGCCTTTCTACGTGTACGCAGATGTGGAACAGATGCAAGCTTCACAAATTGTTTCGAATATTTGCGCAAGATATTGTATTAAATAGGACCTACGTTATGTTTTTCAAAATCATACGAACAGCGATTCGGTTGGCTGTTATGGCATGTAGACATTAATTTCGGGTTGAGTAGAATTTGTGTACGAATATGCTGATGTTTGTAGGAACTAAGTTTATTTGGAACGCATCAAGTTTTATTGCGAATCCTAAGAAAGTCGAGGTCAATACTTCTAGCACAGCTGATATGAAAAAGACATTGAAAAAACCAAACCAAAACAAAAACTAGAAGAAAGAAGCGGAACACTAGATTCTGCATAGCTTTCCTATTCTGAAAAGTATATAATTAACTACATCTTAAACTACGTAACTCCAACACCCTGCAGAATGAAGCCAGCCACTCTCTGAACAACCGCCACAGAAACGCTGAAAAGTTTGTGTTTGGAGGCTCACAGTAAGGGAAGCCAGTGTGAGGACACAATCCTGCATCTCCTAAGCATCTCAACACTGAACTTACAAGTACTGGACTCAATGGCACTACTCCTTTGAGTAAAATTACTCACATGCAGGAGTGCTTGAGAGAGCAAACCCTGAGCGATTCAATGCCTGTTGTGCAGCTCAGTCATTTTGCTCATTTATCGTTCCATATACTGCAGTATTGCACAGGATAGCAAAGCACATAAAGACCTAAACAAATTTGTTAGCTTTCATCATTTCCAGCGTTGGGGACATTACTACATCAACAAAATCGTAACATAAAATTATGAAGCGGCACCAGCAGAAGGGATCTCCTGAAACACTGAATAGCAAGCCGGTTTCCACTAACTGAAACAAAAATACTGTGGCACCTGCAGGGTTAATTAAGCAGCTCAAGATGCTGGGCTTCACAAAAGGAAACCTTTTTCCTTCTTTAAGAACTGTAAACACTTGTGCTGAACTAGATGGGCATTTGATAAGCTGTACAGCATGTAGCAAACTCAGAGGGATCTCTAGTTAACACTCAAATTCAGTGTTAACACTTAACAGAACAGTGGTAAGCCGTGCTGCCAAGGTCAACTGCACAGATGTACTAATTGTATTATGAGCTTGACATCTAGTGGCCACCCCTGGCAGGGCAAAGCAGGCAAAGGTTAAATCAGCAAGCCTTGTCAAAGCACTTCTAACTACCCACCCTCAGGGAGAGTCCTGGGGAAGCTTTCTGGCACTCCGCAATCCCACCTTCTCCCCAGCCGCAGGCTGAGCTCCCGCAGCAGCCGGCTGCGCGACCGCACAGGCCAGCACCCACCCGCGCAGCGCCCACCCGCGCAGCACCCACCCGCGCAGCACCCACCTGTGCCTCCCGCACCCACGCCCCACGCACCCACCCGGGCTGGCCGGCGGCTCCTTGGAGGAGGTCGACGGCCTTCCCAAATATAAGCCTTGCTCTCTGTGCCAAAAGTTTGGAAATTTTTTGGTGTTTCTTTTTCAGACAGGATAGGGTCCACATCTGGGGGGGAGTAGTCAAAGGGAGGGGACGGACGACCAGTATTAGAGATTTTAGAGATAAGAGATATTAGAGATTTTAGAGATACTAGAGATAAGAGGTTCAGAAGGGCTCTTTTTAAAGACTTAGCTTACCCCACAATAAATGTTGTTCAAGGGTGCTCACTTTGCTCCCTAACTACAGCAAGGAAATACTAAAGACCCTACTCTTTAGTCCACTATCTTTTCACTTTTCAACTTAAAAGAAACACTTTTTTTAAAAAAATGTGTTTCATTACGGTCTTCTATCACCTTTTTAAACAATTATTTTTCTGGCTTTCCCAATTTTGAAGGGGTTTTTCCTTGATAAGAAGAAATGTACTCTATGTCCAACAGCACTGTAACTGAACCAGCTCCTAAAAGTATATTTTGGCTTAAATTCCCTTTTTTTTATTAATGGAAAAGCTTCACTGCATTTACTAGGAAATTTTAAGAGGGTAAAGGAAACAGGATTTTGGCCCTTTACATTGAAATGTACAATTCAATAAAAATTTACTGCTGGAACTAGATTTACTCATGTTTCCTCTGCAAAAAAAATACAGCAAATTACTCTCATTTTACAAATGCAATATTACGGAAGAAATTATTTTTACATGCTTTATTTTGGAAAATGTGTCAGTACTTAACTATTTTAACGTCATGCCAGACCTGGTTTATTATCAGCAACAGTGATTGACTCATGTCCTGACTGATGGATAGTCAACAGATATGCTTGTCCTGGCTTGGCAGTCAACAAATCAAATGAAGGAAATATATCCAGAAAATCTTCCCAGGACTCAAACTATTTTTCAGGAATGGCACTAATACTCGTTATTAATTTGTTAATTTTTACTCCTTTTTAAAATGCCACCCATTTTTTGAATTGTCGCTTTTCCTCTTTCTTAGCCAAGAAGTGATTTTCAACAGCTAAATGTAGGCATATTAATAGCTTAATTACACAGAATTTAAACCAACACCTTTCAAAATTTCCTCCCTCCCACCCCGTAAAAAAGAGCCTTAATGTCTACCTCAGGAGATGGGAAGACTTCCTCAAGATCAGCACCACCAGATAAAATCTGACCCAGTTTTGTCTGCTTTCATTGTTATACGTACACCAGCAAACTGGCTGATTGTTGTAGTTTCCTTATTATTCCAAATATTTTCCTATTGCTAGCACAGTTCAAAAGAGAATGTTTTAAAAATTATACAAATGCGTATGTTACATAGTTTGAATGTTAAGTCTCTACCATAATAGCAGAACTATTCATATAAAGTTTCAATTACCATTTCTTATCAAAGGAACAATTTATAGCAATACTTATTTGGCCATTATCTCTCAAAACAAAAAGCCTTCTCTTACAGTTGCCTCAGAACAAACATTTGCAAAAATCACCTAAGTTTTATGTTTACTGACAGCTGCTTGCGACTTCTCGAGTTTTAAAGGCAATAGTGTCTAGCCAATGTGGAATAACCTCTATTTAGTATGTAGGAATGTCCCTCCAAAATGTGTTTTTTACCCTCTGTATTTGCAGATAGAGCAAACACACTCACATGAAGCTGGCTGCTCCATAGCGAAGTGTGTTGTTGCTGTAGCGGAGCATGGGTGTCTGTGTACATACTCCAGAAGAATACCGAGCTGCAGTCACGAACTGCTCAAAACTGCACAGCCCAATCCCACTTTACCAGCATGAAAAAGATCCATTAGTTTAGACTATGTTGTATGTACTGAAGAGTGGGGGGAAAAACAGGTCCAATATTTAAAAAAAAAAAAAAAAGACTGCAAAAGGCATATTAGAAAACTGCCATTACACAGTTCACTAGAAGGTATCCCTTCTACCTCAGATTAAACAATGATACATCTTTGCCAGAAACTTCGCCTGAAGAAGCCCAAAGCATCATTTGTCATCACCCTTACCAGAACCTCACTTGAGCACTCTAAGAATCACTTTTCAGCATTACAGAAAAAAAACCCTTTTATTATCGCGACTTTAAAAATACAGATGCCGTATCTGTGATTTAATATAAAAATTAATCGGAGTTGAAGCATGTGCATTGTATCTGTAATTCTGGTTCGTTTGTAATCTGTTGAATTAGGCAAGTGTATTAGAAATGTAATTCCAGCTATTACAATGCTTTACATTTACTGAGAAACTGAGATTATTGTATTCTACAGGCAGTCATTTGAGTCCTTCTGCTGCTGTTTTTAAATGATTTCCATCGTATCTTCTAATTTAGTAACCTCAAAGTGGTTTTTTTTAATAGGTATCTTTTGTTCACTCTTCTACAGTGCAATTATTCCAGTAGTATATCATCACCAGCTGTTTGTTAACACTTCCTTTCAAAATTATTAAAAAATATATTTTTAGCATTTCACTTTCGACAAATAATTTCAAACGATTTTGAGGGTAAATCTGTAGTTGGTGACATTGCTAATTATCTTCAGATTTCCAACAGTTTCTCACCATCATGACGTTGCCCTGTTTGAATGCAGTTGTGTTATGCTGTAGCCCAAGCTGGCTATAAAATTATCTGTTCTGATTCTAAAACTTCTGTGGTAACGTTAGCACAAAAGTTATGGTGCGACCACTCAACTTAAAATCCGGCCTAATGTTTGTCTTCCATTCTGCTCCCCAAACTGCCAGGCTTCCCTCTGCCACTCTGAATGGCCCTTCGCTCCAAGGATTACGTTTACAGGACATTCATTTTTAAATGCTTCACTTAATAAAAATCTATTTTGTGGCGATATTAAACACGATTTCACTAAATAAATAATAAGCTTCATTTGCTTAATCTTGTGTTAACAACAACTTCCACCTTTGGAGATAAACAGCCAAACTAGTGGAAAGGCTACATGTATCAAATAATACTGCTTAAACGGTTTGCTCTCTGAAAGCGACAAATATTCTTGCACTGTGCAAACTATTTTTGGCCTGTTGCAAAATATGCTCAGGAACTGTAGCAATATCTTGATTACAGCTGTGAACAGAAACGCAGAACACTGACTTGACAAGAAGTGTTTTAATTCACGAGATTTGGAGCGCTCATTATATCTGGCCTATAAAACTGCTTTCAGTATAGCAATCGTTAGGCTTCCTAATATAACGCGTAAATGATTTACATTACACTAATGTGCACTAGATAGCTCTCTACTTGTCTATCCCGTCTCCACCTTGTTCACATTTCTCAAATGAAAGTGCAAAACCAACAGCACTACTTTAGCCTGTTAATTGTTAACTACGAAGGGTTTCACTCTATTAATTAAAATATGTTTTAATAAAAGGAAACATAGCACATTTCGATAAGAGCCTTCTAAGGCTGGAAAGTATTTACGTTGTTGCATTTTAGGGCTGCTGTGAAAGCCGATTTTGTGCTATTCAGGGACCACAATAATAACGCTTTAAAATTCCTCACTGGGATGCAATGTAGTCCTTTTGATGGAAAGACTGTCTTTCTCATTCGGCAGAAATAAATCCATTCATTTGATCATGTAGTCATTGAGGGCAATACAAAACAAACCAAGTGTGAGAAATTCTATGTGATGAAGTAAACAAAACAAAACCCCCCAAAAAAGGGGGAAAAAAAAAACATTTCCATGACAAAAAGATTCTTTGTCCTTAATCTACCCACCATATGCAAGCGTTTCTTTTTAGCATATCTCTTGTTCTAATCTCGGGTGACATGGCTACATAGATAAGATTCACAAAACAAAACAAAAACCTAGTTTAACAATTTTTTTCAATTTATTAACTCGCCAGGAGTGTCATAATGAAGTAGTGAGGTTTTATTTTTCTGCATTGATATGGATTCAGAGCATGTAAAAGTTTATCACGCTAGTGATAAATTCTTACACCTAGAACCCGCCCCAGCAAATCTTGTTTACATAATAAAATACTAATTCTCGTCTGCTTGCCTGTATTAATTTATTTTACATGACCACTGTTTCCTGAGGAAAAAAATTAAATTTCGAAAATGCACTGCTTTGCTCCTCCGCTGTGACAGAAGGAAGCTTTTCTCTGTGTGTCTCTTATTGTCAACACCCAAGCGGGTTTTCCTGGAGCAGTGGCAGCAGCCCCCTGAGCAGCCCTGGACGGTGTGCGACTCACTCCCTGGCTCCCCAAATACCCTGGGAAGGAGCAGGAGGCTTAACGATTTGCCAGTCTGACAGATGTTTTAACCTGATGAAGTGGATTCACGCTGCCTTAAGCTTCAGGGCTGTAAAGTTCAGATACAATAGTCAAAATCCTCCTCAGGCTTCAACTTTGCTGCCTTTCTCTCCCCACAGATGCAACTTAAAAGTCATTACAGTTTTGAAGCAGGAAAATGACTTTTTTTTCTTTTCGAAGGGAGGGAGCGGGGGGATAAAACAGTGGAGCAACGGGCCTACACAGCAAGCAGAAAACATTGGGGCTCCCACTTGGTGATGCGAGAAACTAAGCAAGCAGTGGGCTCTATGGAAAGAGGAAAAGAAAAACTTTCAAGTGGAAGCTCTCAGCCCAGGAAAAGTGAGTCTGGGCTGTGGCATGCCTTTGCACGCTGCAATGCCAAGGACCACTAAGGAAATTAAAACAAAACAAAACAAAAAGGGGGGGAGGGGGAGAAAAAACCCTGCAGCCCTCTTCTCAAAAAAAAATTACAGCGAAGTGGAAATAAGGAGCGATTACAGCCCAAATCTTTCCAGCTCTGGACACTTGTTCACTAGCAGCCCGGGCAGCCCAGATGCATAAAAGCAAGTGTGCGTGTGCCTGCGTGTGGGGAGGGAGCGAGGAATGGCGGATGGGCGAGCAAATAACCCTTCCCCACCGCCTGCAGCCGGCGCGACAGGGGCTGGTGGCGGTGGTGGCACTCCGTGTCACCTACCACTGATAACAATTGCAGCCGCAGCAGAGCCGGGAGGCGAAGGGGGGAAGGCAGCGCAGGGGGGGCGGCGAAAAGCTGCCGCTCGCCCTTCTCGAAAATAATGAAACCAGCTCCGCTGCCCCCGCGCACCCGAGCGGCCCTGCCCGCTCCCGCCGGGGTCCCCCCCCCGCTCCCCCGGGCGGCTGCCGGGGCGAGCGGGGGCAGCGGCGGGGGCAGCCCCAAGCCCGAGCGGGCTGCCCGGCAACACGCCTCCCCCGCAGCCTGCGCCGGGCGGCCCGGGGCGGCGGGGGGGGACCCTGGCAGCGGCCGCGCCCCGGGGCCCGGCAGCCTCCGGCCCGCCGGACCCGCCGGACCCGCAGCCCCAGGCAGGGCACCCCGGCCCCGGCCGCCCCAACTTTCCTGCCGGCGGGGCGAGGGGAACATGGCTCCTGCCCGCTCCGAGCCTCCCGCGGGGGGGAGCGGGGGGGTGGATAAAAAAAGGGCTCCCCGAAAAAACAGAGAGAGGGAGCGGAGCGGAGCGGAGAGGTGGAGGAGGAGGAGGCAGGCGCTGCTCCCGGGTGCCCGCTCCTGCAGCTGCCCGAGCCGGGGCGAGCGGGGAGGGAGGGCCTGGCCCCGCCGCCGAGCCCAGCCGCGATAAAAGCGCTCGGGAGGCCGGGGGGGAGCTGCTGGGAGGGATGGTTAGTCAGGGGGTGGGCTGCAGAAACTTGGCTAAACTGCTAACTTCTCAGTTCCGCTGCCTCTTCCCCCAGCTGCTCTAATTCCCATTCTCCCGCTGCAGAGTAATTGCGCTCCCATGTTCACCATCACCATAAATCCACCTATCTCCATCCGAAACACAGTCACAAAAGGAGAGAGAGAAGGAGAAAGAGGCGCCGGGAGCCCTTACCGTGCTCAGAAACTACCTCCGCTTGCAGCTCTTCGTCCGATTTGAGATGCTGGGGTTTCGCTTGCTTTCGACGAGACATGCTGCTAACTGAGCCGTCTTGACTCTGCTTTTTGCAGAGGCATCAGCGACGTGGAGGTGGAAAGGGGGGAGGAATTGGGAACGAGGGAAGGGGGGTGGGGGCTGGAAATAACTGTTCGCAAATAAAAGTCGAGTTGCAAAACAAACCAAACAAACAACAACAGAAAAGGCAACCAACAACCAAAAAAAAAAAAAAAAAAAAAAAGCACCGCTAACCAGCCAACCAAACTGGGAGTGAGTGAGCGAGCGGGTGAGCGAGCGGGGGATTAGCCGGGCGGGGTGTGCGCGGTGCGGCGGGGTCTGCGCGGCGGGCTGGGGCGGCTGCGCGGAGCGCGCATGGGGCTCTGTAATTATGATTGTGAATAATGCATGGCGATTAATGGTGCTGGGGGCGAGCGCGGATTGGCGCGGCTCCAGCGGGCTCAGGCTGCATATGTAAATGAAGGACGGGGCTCCGCAATTAGCCGCTTCGCTCCGCCGAGTGATGCGTCTCCCCGGCACCGGCAGCGCCGCCTGCGAGAGGCACCGACCGCGGCGGCGGCGGCGGCGGCGGCGGCGGCAGCAGCGGCGGCGGCGGCGGCGGCTGCAGCGAAGCACACACGCACCACGCAGGAGGGCTCTGTTTTGCACACACTTTACACAACATATGTGCAAGGTTCACTTGTTGGGGGAGGTCACGATCTTCGCTTCTCTGTCTGTCTTTCTTCCCCCCCCCCCCCCCGCCCCGGCTCTCAGTTTCTTTTGCTCTGCTTTCTTCTGCTCTCTTTGCTTTCTTTTCTGGCTTTCCCCCCCCCCCCCCTTCTTTCTTCACATCACTCTGCGTCCTCTTCTCTCATGGTCTCTCTTTCCCCAGAAGTTGATCTGCAAGGCGTCTGATTTCTGTCTGCGTGTGAGCAATTTCTTCCCGGGAGGAAAAGAAACTTTTGAGTATGCTTTTTCTTTTTCCCTTTCTTTTCGGCGTGCGTGTGTGTTGCTCTGCTCTTCTTTCCCCTTGATCTTCACATGCTTGTCTTTAGCTCTTCCTCCACCCTCTCTCCTTTCCCGTCGCTCTTTCTCTCTCTCCCCTTCCCGGCTGACTTTTGTTCTCTCCTCTTTCGAAAGCGCACGCACGCACACGCAGAAGACCTTGGGCAGTTTTGTCTTTCACCTCTCCTTCCTTCTTCTTTGTCTTGCAGCTTCTTTCTCCAAGCAGAGACTCCCCGTTGGTGGTGGTGGTCACTTCCTGTTGTCCATTGGTAGGAAGTTTTTTTTTTTTCTTTCTCCCTCTCTCTCTCAGGTTGTAATGACTTTTTGTGACACTCCTCACCCTCCCCACCCTCCCCCCCGGCTCAGTCGTGTGTCCTGTTAGCTAATGACAGCGGTCTCGCGTGTGCGCCGATGAGCAAGTCCTTGGTCTCCAGCAAATAGTATCGATCCTCTCCCAGATTTGGGGGGTGGGGGGTGGCTGTTGTCGCTGTCGCGGGGGTGATCCCCCCTCCCCTGCCTCGCCTCGCTCGCAGCGGCGCCGGCAGCCGCTCCCTGCGCGGCGGCTCCCCCGGTCGATGCCTCCGCTCCGTGCCGAGGAGCGGTGCGCGCCCCGCGGCCGCTGGTGATTTCGGGCAGATAAACTTTCAAGTTTGGGAGCGGTGCGGGTCACACGGCAGCTCCTCCTACTCTCCTCCTCCTCCTCCGCCTCCCGTGCCGCGCTGCCGGGGCTGCCGCCGGGGCTGCCCCCAGCCCCGCAGCCCGATCCGCTCCCCGCCGCCTCCGAGCCTCCCTCTCCGCACGCACTTTCCCGACAGCGGCTTTTCTCCCAGGCCCCCCCTTTTTTTGTAAAAGTGAGGGGAGGGGGGGAGGGAGAGCCTTCCCTCCCCCCGCGCTTTCCCCTCTATCGCATTACAAGTTGCCGGGGAGCCGGGCCGAGCCTCCCCCGCCCCGTCCCGCCGCCTCGCGTCCCCTCCCGCCCCGTCCGGCCCCCGGGGAGGCGGGCGGCCCCGCCGCCGCGCAGCAGCTCCGGCGCCCCGGCCGCCGCCACAAGTTGCCGCTTCCCCTCGCCGTCCCCTGCCCGCCTCCCCCTCCGCCGGGGCGGGCGGGGAGCGCGGCCAGCCCGGCTCCCATGGCAGGCAGCCGCCACTAGGATGTACCCCACCGTCGCCGATCGCCGCCGCCGCACCGCGCCGCTCCGCGCAGGGGCCCGCGGGGTGCGCGCTGCCCGGCCGCGCAGCTCCGCGCCTCTGCCCGCCTGTGTGGTTCTGGGGCGGGGGGCTCCTCCAGCGGCCCCTGCGCCCCCCCTTTTGTTTTTCCTTTTTTCTTTTTTCTTTTTTTTTTTTTTTTTTTGGAACTGTTAGCTGCAGAGCGGTCCCCGCTCGCCCCGTCGCCCCCCGCCCCGGGCCGCGCTCGGCGGAGCGGCCCCGGCCCCGGCGCCGGCCCCGGGTGGGCGCGGAGGCTCAGCCCTCCTCGGCGGGCGCGGGGCGGGGGCGGCGGCGGCGGGGCGGCGGGCAGCTCCGCCGATGGGGCCGGGGATCAGTGAAAGGGATTTCCTCCTAATACCCCCACCCAGCCCGTGTAATCCAGCCCTAGTCCTTAAAACACACTAACCCCGGCTGCTTTGGGAGACGACTCTGTGTAAACTTTCCCTGCTGATAGCTGGCTTTATCTCGTGCGTCGTGATACCGTGCCTCTGGGCTTTCGGTTTATTCCCCGCTTTTATGCTGGTAGGCAAACCAAATAAAGTTAGAGGCGACAGTTTAGGCCACTCCGGATAGTTTGCTGACACGCATACCACCAGCGGCTCCTGTGGGGCAGGTATTCGTTAGAAACGGGCACGACCCTGAAGGGAAACGGCGCTGAAGCGCCAGATCAATGCCTTCTAGATATTAGACGAGCATACTTTTCTGTCCTTCGTTTAGCGAGATGTGTACACGAGCCCCCTCGCAATGAGCGCCCGCTTTACAATTAAAAAACCTGTTTACTGTCTAGAAATCCTACTGCATCTTCGCTCCGTGCATCCATCCTTGCTGAAAGTTTGGTCGCGCCGAGAGCGTCTCATTTAAAATATCTGGAGACGATCGTGATGGCTGAAATCTGATGTAATTTTCTAATATGAAGTGGGAGGGGACGAGCCCATTAATTGAGCATGGTTTGTTTTTTATTTTTTTTTCCCCCCGTCAGAAGTAGGGGTTTATCGCACCCGGCGCAGACGGATGCCACGTTCCGCCTGCGTGTGTGTGGGGGTTGTTGCTGCGTTGTATCGTAGGCAGAGCGCAGGTGAAAGCGAGCGGCTGCGGGCGTGCAAGTAAACCTCAGCACCGCCGCCGCCAGTGGGGAGCCGGAGTGGGGGCTTCTCCTGCAAAAGCAGAGAGGTGCATTCCTCCGACTCGCTTTAGCTGAAGGGGCTCAGCTACCCGCTCTGACCGAAACATTTGCCTGCAGTGAGAGAGGGCACGCTTTAACCTCGCCCAGGCGGTTTTTTTCCCAATTGCAGTAGTACCAGAAATGTGTCACTTTTCGTCCAGTCATCTTTTGAAAGGAGTTGTTGCTGTTGCTCAGGCAACATTTTCCCCCCCTAAACTTTGGCGTTTTCTGTTGCTCAGTGCCTGGTAGTTCCCCCAGCAGCAGACGATTTCTTGAAGAGCGTTCTAAAAGTGCCTTTCTTATAGAGCGATGTGGAAAAGAAAAGAAAAAAGGCAGCTCACTGACGGCGTTATAAAAGCAAAACTCTGTCGTTTGTAGAAAGTAAAATGATTGAAAATTAATATGATTTTGCGGAACGTGAGAGAATCTTTAAGTGGAAAATTAAATAATCCCGTCTTTAATGTTTAATGAACAATGGAGAACACAACAGGCAAGAAAGGCATAATTACCAGATTTGTATCTCTCGACATTAACATATTCTAGGGTTACAAGTGATACATTTTATGGTTTTCTTTTCCCTTCCGCCGCTCTCCTGCCCGCTTTTCCCCGTGGAGAAAAAGGCCGGCCGCGATGCGCGGGGGCGGCCGAGGAGCTGCCGGCCGCCGGGGCCGCTGCCCCCCCGCCCCCGCCGCCGGGGCAGCGGCGCGGAGCCCCGGCTCGGCCGGGCAGCGCCGGGACCCGCCGCCGGCAAGGGCGCGCCTCGCCGGGGGAAACTTTCTCCCCGCGCCGCGTGGAAAACCTTAAGGGTGCAGAGCGCTCGGGAGGCGATGGAAAGTTATGAAGTGATACGCGGCTCCTCCGGCCCCGGCGTCCCCCCCCGCGGCCCCGGCTCCCCATTACACCGCAAAGTTTTCCACGGACCTTTTAATTAATCTTCCTGACTCGAGGGCGGAAAAAAAAAAAAAAAAAATAACGATGCGTTCGCTGAAGTTGGGCTGCGAAAAACACGGCCACTGCGGGGGGTGGGGGGTGGGGTGGGACTCGCTTAGCCGCGTAAATCTCCGCGCGCCCGCGTGGGTAGGTGCGCGCAGAGGAGCGGGGACGCGGCGCCGCGCAGGTGTGCGCGGCAGCTGCGCGGCCGGCAGTCACGCGTGTCCCGGCGCAAACCGCGCCCGCTCGCGTCCCCCTCGCCGCGACTGGTGGGTCCGCTAAAATCCGTCGCTAGTGATGGGAAGCAAAAGTTGTTTTTCTCTCCGTATTTCAGTCTAATTTGCGAGTTGTCTTCTTTTGCGGTGTTGCTCTCATCGTCAGAAGCGACACGTTATTATTCCGCCTGCTTAATAATATTATTTACCAACTAGTACTTTATTTTTTACGTGAATGGGACACCTAGTTACGCGATTGCTTTACCTTTTGTCCTTAT
The DNA here is from genome assembly GCF_047370975.1 of Nipponia nippon. Classification (NCBI taxonomy): domain Eukaryota; kingdom Metazoa; phylum Chordata; class Aves; order Pelecaniformes; family Threskiornithidae; genus Nipponia; species Nipponia nippon. Next base: position 102,772,517 of record NW_028262290.1, on the reverse strand, counting down.
TCAGGGTTAATAAAAACCTTCGGAAAGCTTATCTACAAGACTGACTCTACAAAGAGCGTACAGGTAGTTCTGTCTACACTTACGCTTTCTACAAGTTTGTTGTTCTTAAACCCATCAAAGTTACCAACATGCGGATAAGATGGATCTGGCGTTTCGTGCAATCCATCTACTGTCTTTTATAGTTATTATTTTGCTCAGCAACTTTATTCGAAGGGGCGTGCAATTATTTGGGCTTTATTTTCTATCATCCCCTACGCCTCCTGGCAGGCTGAAGTAGCATCTTCCCACCCCCTTTCTGCACCACAACTTTTGTCTGAGGACCCCGGGGTTAAATCCAGCACAATTTTGTCTGTTTAAAGCTGCAACAACTGACCGCTAATTCGTTCTCACATGAGCAAAGATATTACCATACTAATATTATTATTGGTAAGAGGAGGTAATTGATAACACCACCTGCCACTCTGCAGCAATCACGATGATAAATGTTTCCATCAGAGGGAAATCTGTGCTTGGTCTACCACAGCCTAACCCAAACAGCATGTCAAATGTCAATTATAAAGATGTTTCTTTTCTATTACAATTTTTTTGTGGAAAGCAACTAGCCCCACCACGAGATTTATAGAACCAGTCTACAGCACAACCGTGCCTAAACGTTTTGCCTTAAACATTTAAGTTCCTTTCCCTTATATTTAACATCGTGCCACCCTTGGATCTAAATAAACATCGATTCATATACACAAAAGCTTATGTTCACACTTAGCAAACTCCAATTACCATCCACGTCCGTTCTTTAACCTAACAGATGACACATTAATTTAACCAACAATTTTCAGTACTTGGTGGAATGTTTGTCACGCACGTAGTTGTGGGGATATTATCACGGCAACGTACATTTAAGCTGATACATGCATGTCATGCACACATATAGATGCATAGGTGCTGTGTATATTAAACCACTGTGTTTGTATTGCAACGCGTGTCTGTCAGCACATACTCCAGGAATTACATGTGGGAATACAGCATGCGATGAAATCAGGGCTTTTAGCCCCTTTGCAAAAAATCTCTATGCTTCCGAAAATGACAAGTGAGATGAATATTAAAATGTGTATATATGTATATATGCATACCACACACACCCCCCCACAAACACACCCCCCCACACAAACGACGTAACGTTGCTCACTAACTCTAGCTGTATAAATAGTGCCGTCAAGTACAAAAACTTTCATCCCCTTGGCTACAGATATGCTCAGAAGATTATTATTAGTTTGTATTAATAGATGCAGGCCTCAAAAGACGAAATCAGCTATTGATAATTGCAAGAAGTATACAGCAGCTACTGTATCGATCGGCTTGTCCCTTATTCCCCTGGTATAGGAGAGATAAGAAGACACACTCTTTAGTGCAATATAATTTCTTTTGACCTATCTGCTTGCTACAGACTTATGATGAATAGCCGGAGTGGTTAAAGTCCTTTATCACGAAAGTTACCCCTTGATATAATATTGATTCTTTATAACTAGCTCCAAACACAAAAATCAAACTGTCCACTTGACCATCATCATCATCAATATCATCACAAAGGCTCCGGAATAAAGATCAGCACAGGACTGAAAACGCTTTCTATAATCTGCCCACCTAATCTTTATTTGCTGATGATGAAAAGAAAAGGGGTGTGTGTGCGTGTGTGTGCGCGGGGACGGGGGCGAGCGGAGCAGGGAATGTCATCTCAACAAATAAAAAAAAAATATCTTAGGTTAAGAAAAAGACCGTTCAGCCTCCTTCAAAAGAAACCAAATGATGATCACCGAAGTTAATGATCACGCCTCGAAGCCCCGCTCTGCTGAAGGAGGGGAATCAAGTGCGGAGAAGGCCCGACGTGATATTACACTCGGATCCCCCCCCCGCCCCGAGCGAAGCGGTCTGCGGCGCATACAGAGTTCTGCAAGAAGCAATCACGGCAGGAGTGCCATCAGGCAGCATTTTCCTTGGTGAGAGCCAGGACTAACAAGTCGTCGTCTCACTTTCTCTCCTTTCGCCGGTCCACGAAACGATCCATCATTTATTTCCAGATCACCTGGTGATCCGTTAAAATATATAAAAAAAAGACACCCACCCACACCCCCCCCCGAAAAAAAAAAAAAAAAGCCCCACGGGAAAAAAAGACTAGGAAACGAGCCGCTGATGTTTGGGTTGATACTTAACGTCCAATATCTATAGGGTGGTGTAGAAAAGAAAGAGCATAATCCACATGTGTATTGCCTTAAATTAACGGTATTTCCTTTGCCTTCCCTCTCCATAGTACCAGCATGCTTTTGCTCAGGGTTGCATTAGCACAATCACCAGTAATTACAAGCGTGTGTACACCGGGAGAATGAAGATTGGGAAGGTGGGAGGTAGGACATGATTCCCCTTTGGAGCAATCAGGACTGGGAAATGTTTCATTCCATGCAAACGGTACGTTGATCGTATTTAATGGGCTGCTTAGCCTCGCATTCGAGCCGAGGTACCATTTCAGCGCAAGTTTGCGCTTTTCAGGCGAGAAGGGGAGGCGGGAGGAGGGAAGCGAAGGGAAGGGATGGGATGAAAGCGGCCACGGCAGCTGAAGTTGTATTTACTCCGTCCGGCGCCCCGCGGGAGGGCTGCTCCGGGGCGAAGACGCTCGCTACCCCCGGCACCCTTTGGGGCGAACGGGGCGGGGGGCAGCGCCGGGCAGCCCCGAGCAAGCGGCGGCCGCGCCAGCGGAGGACGCGCCGCACCGGGGGCGCCGCACCTGCCCCGCCGCGGGCAGCCGGGCCGGGCCGGGCCGGGCCGGGCCGCGGGGAGCCGGGCCGCGGGGTGCCGGGCCGGGCCGGGCCGTGCCCCGCCAGCTCGGGCCGTGCCCCGCCAGGACCCGCCGCCTCCGAGGCGCGGCCGCTCCCCTGGGAGCGCGGAGGCGCCGCGGCTGCAGCCGCCCGCCCGTCGCGGACACGCGTGCGGCGGAGGCGGCCCCTGCCCGGCCACAGCTCCTCCGGGGCGCCCGGTGCCGCCCGGGGCCCCGCTCCGCTGCCGCCAACTTGGCCCGACTTGGCAGATTTCGCCCTGCCGCCCCTCGCCCCCCTCCAGCAGCCTCGGCCCGGGCACCCGCGGGGCCGCCGCTCCCCCACGGGCGCTCCCCCGGGGCGGCGGGGCCGGGGGAAGCGGGGGGGCGCGGGCGGCCGCGATGCGGTGGGGCGGCGGAGCTCCCGCCCGCGGAGGTGGGGCAGGAGGGGTCAGCGGGGGAGGTGGCAGCCGCGGGGCCCGGCGCCCGCCCTGCCCCGGGCCCCCCCTCCCGCGGTACGGGGGCCAGAGCCCCCCACCCCGGGGAGCAACAGCCACCATTACTGTCATCGCGCTCCCATCCCTTCTCACAGGGGAGGCTTCACTCGCTCTATGAGCGGCTCATAATTACGTATTTTAAAAGCTTTCCTCCTTCCCCCTACGTCCTCGGCACCCTCTCTCTCCGCTCCTCCTCCCCACTGAAATAACCCCCTGGGTCATCGAATGAAAAAGAGGGGGGGGGAGGATGAGATAAATATCGAGGTCTGCTGAGGCCTTAGTCGCTGCTCCTCATCAGGTCACACAGACATGCACCCCTCCTGATGAGTCCCCCACCCCTAGCAGCTATCTCAGAAGAATTGTTCGCTGACCTTTGCAGTAGATATTGTTAGAGGATGAAATCAGTCAATCAAAAAAAAAAAAAAAGAAGACAGCCTTTTGTCCGGGTTATGACACGCGACTTGAAATTAATTATAAAACAGGCATCCCAAGTGCACACAGGGGAACAGAGGGTATTCTTAAGATTTCAGTGCTTTTGGGGATAGCAAGAGGCAAGGTTTCCCAGCAGATGCAGTCTAACACGTGGTGGTCTCTTCCTAAAACCAGATGATGACAGAAGGAAAAAAATGAAGAAGTGGAAATGGGCACGTACATTGCGCTGGCTCGTGGGAGAGGGGCAGAAGGGTGCTTTCGCCCTTAAACTCCTGGTTACGTAGAAAAAGTTGATCAAATGATGATGGTCGCTGGGGTTTTTTTTGTTCAACAATGCATATCTTTAGTATGACCTAATGATATGCGTGCTGTTTATTGAACTTCACAAAACGCATTCATGCTTCCCTTAGCAGGTCTAGGTGTAAGAGTTGATGACTAACAAAAGTAATATAGATTAGAATCAATTCCCCTTATCTGGTGACAAAAATAACATCGTGTCAGCACTGTGTACATCCCATAGTCAAATGACACAATATAATTTGATTAGTTGAATAAATAATCAGGTATGTCCAGACATATAGGTCACCTACTTGCAAATTAGATTACCCTGCTTGGGTACAGGCAGCACCTGATTAGGAAACAGCTTCTCTCTGTGTCACTCTAGCTTCCCTTTTGAAAGAACGTCTGATATTTCCAAATGCAAGGGTGTTTGAAAATGCTTATATATTTTGCAAATCCTGTATGTGTTTTCACGCTCGCATGTAACATTTATGCAGTCTGAGCTAGAGATGCCACCTTTACTACCAAAGCTAGCTGAGTTGTCCCTATTTCTCTAAGTATTTGCAAGTTTTAAATGATAGCCCATGTGCTGTGATCTGAAATAAGGATAGCTGAAATACAATCTTTTTGAAAACTAAGCAGCATACATTTCCATAAATGATTTCGGCTAACCCACTCTGACTGCGCACCCATATAGAGAACAGGAATGTGAGAAAGAATAAAGTGTTAGATAAGGGAGCATGGAAACATTTAAATTCTGAAGTCCACACTGAGGAAGATCGTCAAATCTCAAGATAAGTATGTTGGCCTTTCAATGTAAACCATTAAGTCACACGCTGCAGAAACAGGAGAAAGCTCTAAGTATGTGCTAAGGCTCTTGAAGGTTGGGGTTTCTGCTGGGTTTGAATCTTTTTGAAAGACACTATCGGCCAGAGGGATCTGCAAAAAACTTTCTTGGCATTTTACTTTTTCCATAACTTGTGAATTTTCGCAAATTAAGTATGCAACACGCTGGAATACGTTTTGCTATGAGATGATGTGTGTTAGTTCATATAGAGTAGCCTGGGTTAGAATCACTCGGAGATGTGTAGAGAAACAGGAGAAAGGACAGAAAGCACAGCCTATAATGAATACTTGGTAAAGAAGTGCTATTAAAAGGAAGAAAAAGAGCAGTTTGGGAAAATAGATAGGAGACTCTGAGCCACTTGAGTAGTAAGAGAATAGTGGTAAGGGCAAAAAGGTGAAACAGAGATGATGGGAAGGGAGATTACACGGACAGAGAGAGAAGAGGCCAGTGTGTGACTGTGGGAAGAAAAGACGTGTTTTGGAAACATTAGCGCTGAGTTTGCAGAAGTTAGCAAATGAAAAATTACAGCCTTTATTTTACATAAAGAGTTATGCAACGTAGGATTCTTAAAAAAGCTTTGGGCTCTAAGTAATAAAACAAGATTCTGGAGGGTTTAGGTATATCAAACGTGTGGATCCTATTTAACACTTTTCTTCTTTGAATGTAGAGTGAAACATCAGTTTGTTTGAAAAGCTTCTAGGCATAAACTGACACAAAGGCTAATATCTGAAAGGACAGTGTTGCTCTTTTTGGACATACCATTAATAAAAAGAAAGCAAAAAAAAAAAAAAATTCTACCCTGACGCTTTGCTTTGCTTTCTAAGACCTCCAGCAGCTGATAGTCATATTATAGTATAACTTTTGCATATATATATATATAAGGCATACCTTTTAGTTTAGCTCATGATGTGGCTATACAATAGCATACCTTTTGAAGTATGTGCATTTGATTCCTTTGCTAATGTCACCTGACAGCACTTTCATTCAAGGTAAACCAAAATGGCAGCAGTAGTATTGACTTTCTGGTTTTTTTTCACCACTGAAAGGTATAAAACGGTGGTAATGGTGATAGCGGGAGGGACTCAGATAAAATTTATAAAGTATCACCTTTGGGTTGCAAACATTTACTTACAGAGTGCAATAATGCTCCTAACTCGTGATTTTGGCCATTATAGCAAAATCTCTGCCATTACTGTGATCAAAATCAATTGATCAGTCAATCACCCTGCCTGCCTCTGTCTGCTAGCAGGAATGATACTGCAGAATCCATTCTCGCCCCGCTTTGTGAGAATAAAGGAAGAGTTTTATTTCCCAGTTTGGAATCTGTTTCCTGAATACACCAGTTTTTGTATGCATGTGCACGCACGTGTATGTGTGTGTATATATATATATATATTTAATAGTTGTATACACAGCTGTACAGGTATATCCATATAGATCTGTAAACTGTACTTGCACACCTCTATTCTCTCTCTCATGCACACAGGCCTTGATTTCAAAGTAGCATCCAGTCATGCACACCTTTTTGGAAAAATGATTCTCTCAAGAATCTAAACAGTTCATGGCAACATCTATTGATGACAGTAGCTATGCTGTGTTTTCCTCTGTCAGGTGCAGAGGAGTATCTGTGGTTGAAAGAGCCACCTTTCCCCACAGTGGGAGTTTTCTGGCTCAAGTATATTTATTTTTGTGTGCTCTCAAAGAAAACAAATGCATCTATATCATGTGTCACAAGCACAATTTCCAAATGCGGAATCTGACTCTTAGAGACACTGTATTAAATTCATGAAAACTATGAATTCAATCCATTAGGTACGTTTCTGATAAACTTACAAATACTTAATCTATTATATTCACAGATAGGCTAGAGAGGAACAGAGACATACACAAACACAGGGGAGGTGAACCGGAAAGTTGTAGACAAACCGCTGACTGCTTATGGTTAGAAAAAACATTCCATGATGGGCAGGTAATTTTACAGTCAAAGTCAGCAGTGTTTCTGACATTCCTCTAAAGCACCTGGTACAGGCCAATGCCTCAGACCGATAACAAATAAGCCAGATAACTGTCCTGTGCCAGCATGACAATTTGTATGTCCTTCTGTTCTCTGGACAAGTGTGGATTACATCTATATATCTCTGGCATTTCCTCTCGTCTGCTTCCCTGTCTCTGCTTCCATGCGAGAGTAATATCAACAATATTTTCATTTAATAGATCAGTCCCGTATCACCCAGTGCAAGTTACTGTCTTTGAAATCACCTTCATTTTATTTAATTGTGGAGGAGACTAGAGGAGGGAGAGGGAAGCTGCACAGGGGAAGGAGGGACTGCTGTGATGACAGTGCTGTCCTGCAAGTCTTTCTTTCTGTGTCTCAAATCCCGCCTGCAACACGAGGCCAATCACTTCACTGCAACACAAGGCTGGTTGCTGAGCTTCACCGTTCCCCAGAGCACAGAATGGGGCTAACACTCTCCTACCTTGCAGGTACTGGACATCGATTCCTGCTGCAAGGTGGGCATTGCCTGAGTATGGACAGTACCATGCTGCGAACCCAGGCACTCCTGTCAGGAACGGGAGAGCTCGGCTGCTCCATTCTCCCCTGCACTGAACACTAGCAGCAGTCCTCTTAGTTTATCACTAAAGAGCTGATTTATGCAAAGGGTTTTCTTTTGAGGAAAAAATCCCCTCTTGTAAGTCTTGCTGCGAGATATTGACATGCATGCAAGTTAGGTAGTCTTGTTGTGTTATTTTCATGTACTTGAGATCCATATAATTTATTTTAACGGTCAAAAATAGGGTAGGCGAGATGGTGCCACATACGTGTTCTGCATTGCCTGTTTCATTAGCTGAGTTGTTTGGACCCTGCTGTTTTCAGAGAAAGATTTTGTATTTGACGCATCATGCTAATATCAGTCATTAGGCACAACTGCATGTGATTGGTGCTCTATAAATACCTATGCACAAGTGGTTTGCAATTGTTGCTGTATAAATACCTACCAGAGGTAGCTCTGCAGTGGCCAGGAAATAAATGAATCAGATTGTCCTACAAGAAACACATGGAAGTAGGCAGTGAGAGAACACTGTCCTAGGCTCCTTTGCAGATGCAATGACATTTGTTTCAGGGAGAGGTGGCCTCACCTCCAGGATGCAGAGATCCTGCAGGTGCGGCCACCAGTGTCAAAGACTCCTGCAGCTTTGCCTGGCTTCCAGGTAATGCAGCATTAATAGACATGCGCCATGTGGTTTCTCCTCTGGCTTCTCCTGCCTAGGGGGGACCAGACCAGAAAAGAGGTTCTGCTGGAAAGCTTGGTGTTAGATGGCTGAAGTAACTACTCAGAGGACTTCTGCCATGGCTGATCACTGAAGTGTAGAGTCTGCCCGTCCTTAGCCTCATCACTGAAGTTCTGCTGTCACTGTTTGACAGTTTGTCCCGTACCCTCTAGCGTCTTTCCAAAGTATCTTCAAACCCACATGAAAAGCCTTTAGACACAGACTGGCTGGCCTGTGTAGGGGAGTGATTAGAAACCAGGTTCAGATTGTCTTCTTGGTGGGATTTTCCACTTTTGCATCGAGCATGCAAGCTAAAACCTCTCACATTGTTGTCTCCTGTAATTCGAGGCCGAGATACGTTCTTCACCTTAACGCAGGAACCATGGATCATACCTCCAAGTGAACGGAGGTAAGAACAAAAAACAGTGAAAAAAAGGTTTTGACTTTGTTTTTCTCAGCTTTGCTGAGAAAACTTTCAGTCCAGGCCAGGTGAAGACAGGAGCTCAAACTTGGGCTGGCTGGAGAGTGAAGACAAGCTCTAAACTGCTCCTACACAAACTGGACCTTCAGTGCTGGTGGTATGTTAGTCCAGCCAGGAAACTGTTCTTGGGTTGGCTACTCAGGCTTTTGGGAAAGCTGTCTTGAATTCAGTTGCTGAATGTGAAATTTAGTCCTTAGAGAGGTGTTGGAGGTTAAGAAGTCCAGGCGTTTTGTACATATGAAGAACAGCAATGTCTTAGACATCACTAAGGAAAGGAAACGGCAGGTTGTACAAAAAGCAATGACCGCGATAACGAAAAACATACCAACGCCCCTCTAATTTGCCACAGTGTTTGCACAGGGCCAAATGTATTCCTGCTTACAGAATTCAGTAGTCTGACACTCCTAATTATTTGGACCTGCTGATTTCAATGGGAATTGCATCCTGATATAACATAGAATCAAATTTGGCTGTTACATCAGATTGGTGCAAGTTACAGTCATTTTGAACATCTGTTGAATCACAATTAAGTATGATTATGTACTTCACCCCCTATAGTCATTTCCTTACCTAATTATATCCAACCACTTCGTATGCCACTATCGAATTTGCCCAGGTATATTTCTGAGTCAGTACTCCTGTAGCTCTGCAAATGCTATGATGTTGAGACAAGAAAGTACTTTTTTAAATTAAGAGCAATTTACAATATGTTAGACTTTCAACATTCAATTAAATAATAAAGATATGAGAATAAAATCCTTTTGCAACTCCAGGGAGCCACTGATGGAATAATCTGCAAATAAGATTAAAAGATTTTGGTACAACTAAGATTGCCTTTCATGACCTTAAATGTCATCCACATCAGATTTAATTCCAAACACCGAAATTTTCCTTTTTCATTAGTCAGTCCAGGAGAGAGATCATAATGCTTTATCATGATGCAGAAGATGGGTATTAGTATGTGAATAATGCTTTATTTTCTACATACTGCTCGATTTATATTTCCATTTCAACACTAAAACCTTTGCTGTATAATGTATGTAAAGCTCCCACCTGCAAACATGATTATTCTGTGCTGTTGACATCACATTATTATGCAATCAATACTTTGTCATGACTTGCATATTTTTAGTTCTTCTGGAAATTTGCTACTTTATACTTTTGACTGAATAAAGAAATCTTTCCTACTATCCAACTACATTTTTGATTAGTAATTAGACATTTACACATGAAGAGCAAATCGGATGAAAGAACTATCCCCCTCCCCCCCATATACCATCAAGATGATTTAGCCTAAGTGAAACTTCAATCGTGCATGAGAAAGTCTAATGGGGGGGGGGAAGGAGGAGGAAGAATTACTTTTTCATTTGGTATTAAAGCAACAATTTCATATGAATTAATTTCATAGACAACCTAATTTGGGGCTGTGCATTGCTGAGCATATTATCTGAAGCAATTTAACAAAGCCTCCTAGAGTATTATTTGAGTTTGGGCTGAAGAGCTGATACCAGAGTTTCGAGGTGGACCACCTGACAAAATTGTATTAGAAGATAACCATGAACCATAAGAGGTTTGATCAGATCCTTTTCAAGAAGAGATTCAGAAATCCATTAGAGTCACTAGCAAAACTAATTGCCTTGGGTGGGATATGGGTTTGCATTCTTTTGCGTTCTACAAATATAGGCAAACTGAGCCCAGCATTACAAACTTTCTGCTTGTTTAAGAGAGATTTCAGCTGGCAGCATCAAACCACCTAAGTGAAAAAGCAGCAAGTTTCAGAACTCCCTTGCATGGTATCAGTTACAGAGACCTCAATTTCTAATAGGATAGTAAGGCAAAGACATGAAAGGACTTCAGACCTGTCTATTTAGGAGTCAGGCAGTATTGGAACCAAGGCTGCCTGGTGTGACTAGAAATCCTGTCCCTGCCCTTGGGAGCCTAGGACACCTGGATTTCTAAGGGGATCTTTGCTGGCAGGTAACTTTCCATCGGAACCACACATGTCGTTTAATTAGGATGTGTCAAACCAGATATATATTCACAAAAATGATTTTGCTTTGAAAAATGTGTGTTTTCTAATAAGGCTCGGTGCTCTCAGAGCATTCTTTATGCGGAGCATCCGTTGGTGACCTCAGTTCTTGTACCCCTGTTACAAGGAGCTGTGATACTACCTGCTTTGTATTCAGATGCCATAGCTTTCATCCATTCCAAGCATCTAGAAAGCTGCTTGCCTATGTTGGATGACAAATATAGACACAACATTTCCATCTGATGCGGTTTATGCATCAGCCAGATGTGTAAGAGTTCCAAAATGCACTAACTGGCATGAACTTAAACAGACAAGGCAGTGATGAAGTCTGAGTTAGGACTTGAGCTTTCTAGCTATCTTTTGCAGGCATTCTCTAATGCCAGTGCCTATGTTTATGTACTACAGCTTTACCGATACTTCCTTTGATGGATCATGACAATCCCAGTGACACCGTGGTGCTCCTAAATCTCATTATCTAGTATTCAAGCAAGAACCAACTAGAAGTAGACTGACTTGATTTGTTTAAAGTAGAATATGTACTCCTAAATCAGCATTCAAGGATGATATGTAACGTATGAATGATACGCATTTGCAAACGTTATTTGACCACTTACCAAACTGAACTTCATGACAACTCATGAAATACTTTAGCGTTATTGTCCCCATTGCATTTCAGATGAGATGGAAGCCAGATGTTAGGACCATTTTTTGCCAGTGAGAATTTGTGATCACAATCCGTGGGACATGCTTTCAGAGGTGCCGAGGACACAGAGCCCTTCCTTGTACTGAGGCAGACAACATTAGAAGTTGTGTCTCCTGAAACGCAGCCTAGATTGCCACCAAGAGACCACTCTCTTGACACTAACCTGTTCCATTTTGCTCTATCCTAAAGGACCATCCAGAAGCTAAAGTCAGATAAGAATGTTTGGCACCATCTACTAACTATACTGTTACAATAGTGGTTTAAATAACTGTGTTCCCTGAATTTGCTTTCACATGCAATTCTGGATATTCTCAATAACTTGTAAATCCTTGTGTTTTGGAGCCTCCCTTTGTCTCGCTCTGTTTGGCACGTGGTGCTCACTCCAGCAGCCGAAGTTATACGGGAAGCGTGATCTGCATCTGAACAGGACGTTCTCTGCGGAGGACACCCAGCTGTGAAAATTTCAAAAGTTTTTTGCGTCAGAACCTTTGTGTGTTGATTTCTTTCTCTTTTCCTTAAGCATACATACAGCAGAAATATACGACTGGTTTTCAGTGACACACCGTTCAGGCTGTGGTATATGAAATTTTTAAAAAGTTAACAGCAGCTCACTTGTAAGAACAAGCGATCAGAGCTCTTACACATGTTAATACAGAAGGTCAGCATAAGACTTCATGGCAATGGGAGAGAGAAAAATTTGGTTCTTTATAGGACCCAGCTACAGTCACCATGACTGAAATACAAGACCTATGTGGAGAATATGCATCAATTTCCTTAATGAGGACAGTAATGATGCACCATAGCATGGAACCAAAAGCAAATGAGCAAAGTTGCAAAGGGTACAAAATTTCTCTTTCACAAGAAATTTCAGAATTTCAAGATTTATTTTGCTTCGGAAGCAGAATAAAATCAAATCACTTTAAGTGACATTTTCAAAACAATTTCATTTTAAGCCCCAGTCTTTAATCTCAATTTAAAATATAACACAATCTGAAGGAGTAATTTCAAAATGAAAAATGGAGTCACTGTTCTGAAAAGGTTAATGCAGGGTATTTTAACCTTACTGAAGGAGTTGTAATTGTTTTTCAGATTTTGTTGAAGTTGACACTTTCGTAGAAGAGCTTTGTTTTCAATCAAACAGCCGTTTTCCATTGAAAAAACATTCGGTTGGAAAAGTTCCACTCAAGCTAGCTGAAGCATGGGAGGTTTGTAGATAAGGAGAATGTAATTAGCTACAATAGAAATTTTGTCAGAAGGCTGAGGCTAAGAGCTCTCACACACCGGATAAATACCACCGTGCTCCTGAAAAGAGGGCAAGCGACTAGGGCTGTTATTTTGCTTTTCTTCTGAAAGGTTGCTGCTACTGTACTGCATCGATGTCCTCCCTGTCTGATCATAGTGGTTCGACACTGACACAGTGGGGATGAGGAAAGACAACTGCTTACTGAGGACCTATTTTGGGGAGAGGATTTGATCACGTGCTCTGCTTTCGGTGCGTTAGCAGTTACGCTGAGGTCCATGGGATGGCTCTCGCAGCAGGAGCCGGGAGACAGCAGCAGCACTGCTGAACTGCCCATGTTCTGCTCTCTCAGACATCCCTTTCCCAAGATGTGATCTCACAAGATCGCATTGAGGGTGGTGGGATGAAAAAGCATTGATTTCTGAAGTAACAGGCTTTCTTTTTCTGCTGACAAACAAAAGACAAAATTAAAAACATATCTGCTAGAAATATTACACAAATGTAAATGAACAAACATTTACCCCCAGTTTTGAAGAGGTTATTATTCAGGATTTTGATCCTCTTTTTAATAGGTGACAGGAAGTGTTGATAAGCAGCTCTGCAGTATATTTTGCTAAGGCAGGAATCACTGCCTTAAGGCAAACTTCTTAATCTTGTTGATTTTACAAGGGCACACACTCATTCCTGGAATGTGAGAAGGATCTTCCTTCACAATAAAGTAATACATGCCAAGAAACACCAGAAAGGAGCTGGGTAGAAGGCAAATAATTTCCTCTACTGAAAGAAGCAGCATAGTGGAGACTAATTGGCCCAAATATTACTGCTCAATTTCTCACTCAAACTCATTTAGTTAACAAGGGTCAAAGCCCATTTTCATATTGAAAGGGTAGGATGGCTTTTTATTAAGGCAAGTATGGCTCTACTTGTTTTATCATTATTTCTATCAAACCAAAATCTTCACGGTGAAGATTACTATATTCCAATTAACATCACACTTTACAAGGAAAGCATCCAACCATTGTGAGAAAATTGTGTTTCTGTATTAGAATAGCTGTCGTGGAGGCCTGGTGTTCATTTTGCTTCGTTTTTAGTGCTGGTATAAAATGGGTGCCAAAAAGTTACATAGGTTCAAAACTCAGGCACAGTTTGTACAGCAAAAAAAAATCACCAAGGGCTATTAAACATAAAACCTGTGGCCCAGCATGTTTTGAGCCACAGACTGTTGGAAGATGTGTTAATATGTCAAGAAAGTGTAACAAAATGTTTGCCCAGCCCTCTTCCATAAACATCCATTCTCTCTGGAGAAGACTGAAAATACAGGGTTAAAGCTGCATCTTAAAAGTTAATAGACAAAATATGTTTTAGTGTGGCCGCAAGAGGCAGTCCCTAGAAATCTGAAGGTTCCCAGCTTAAGCAGCCACCGACCTGTTGCTACATCTTTCGCAATGTGTTTTTATGCTGGTGAGGTGCGCACGTAAGCAACAACAGGTTGTTGCTCTTTGCCTGCAAAATAGCCATTGATTGAATACTTGCTGCAAGTTTGTAGCCAGTGCAAAGTAAAAAAAAACCAAAAACCAAACCCACAAGTTCCTGAAAATAAACTTTCCTAAAATATTAAATTCCTCACGACTCAAACCTGAGTGGGGCAGAGGAGCAGTCTGTCTGAGCTGGGGCAGCAGTAAATTATTAAAACATGCTAACAGGACTGCAAGCAATGCATCAGTCTCCTGAACTATGAGATGGGAAAAATGTCGTTAGTGAAGCTGAATTAACTGGAGCCGATTTCTGGCACCCTTTCTCTGAGTGGTAGGACTTTGCACCTCATTCAATCGACTGAAACTGATGTACTCAAAGTGATGCTTCTCCGTGGCCTTGGTTTCCTTGGCTTCCTAGGATTAAAAATGCCCCTAAATTAATGCCCCAAATTAAAAATGCCCTTGAATGTTCTAATTTTGCACTGTGTAAGGAGTGTTTCTAGGACTTCCAGGCTGGCCTCGCAGTCTCTCAGACAGAAGTGAGCTAATCTATTTTCATTTTACCTGGATGAATGCACATAAGTGGTACTTGTGGTCCGATCCTGTATTCTCCTTGCTGCTCCTGTTTGCCTGAAAAAAGAATCACACAGCTTCTATCATCCCCACTGATGCATTAGATACATCACAAGGCGTCGGTGGAGTCTGAATGCAAAAGAAATCCAATGAAACAGTCTTTCCTCCTTCCCTATGCAGAGTGATGACTGGAACCAATGGAAAATTAACTGCAGGTGGCTCAAAATCACTGACACTTTATTGCCTGCTGATTTCTCATTGGAGCACCTCAGTCTCCTTTCATTTACACACATTTCCTCTTTTCCAATGGAAGGGGCACTTAGGAGCAAATAACTTTTCTGTAAATTGGGCCATATGTCTAGTCCTCAAGGGGCCCACAGTTTCAGCCCTCATCTAGAAATTTCAGAATAAATCAGAATACGACAAACCCTACACTAGAAGTACTTTACTGCGTCTGTGGGAGCTTTTCCCTCCAAATGGACTGACTACTTGAATTTGAAATCCTTTGCTCATCTGGAAAGTCTCTGATCCAGTATCTGACAGGAGAAATGTCTCTCCTATGCCAATCTCAAAAGACTTTCTTGCTAGAGCTTTTCCCCAAAAGCATGTCCAGCAGTGTCACAAGCCATCATTTTTCAGTCTAGCCAACAGTCGCCCTTTTCATTAACTTGGCTTTCAATAGATATCGTTTTAAGTGAATATGAAGCCCTCCTGTGACAGCAAAAAGTGCAGACGTAATAATATACATTGCAATATATTTTCAGCCCACCAGAGCCATTTCCTCCTCTTTTGTTTCCTTTTATGACCCTGATGTCATTTGGAATAAACTTTAATTGGGTCATTTTGTCATCCGCTGAGCAGCCTCCATTAACAAACCTTTACAGCAGTGAGTGCTAGTAGCGGGATCTCTGTCACAGGCAGTTGCCACTTAGTGAAGTTTCACAAACATATCTTCATTATTTATGCATGCTGTGCTTTATTACCGACACCAGGTGTGAGCCAGGAACACTTCACTACTCACAAGCAGCTAAAGAGGTCAGATGTCAGCGTTAAAGTAACAACGATAAAAAACCGAACAAGAGAGGTGTGTTCTCACGTCACTGTCAGTTGTCCTGTGCCTCGCAAGGCACTGCAGTCATACTCGTGTTTTATAGTAATGGTTTAAGTGACCGATTCATCATGGCATTACTGGGAGAACACAAACATCCCCGGTTTCTGATGAACACAAAGGCAACATTTTGACCTTAAGGCTTGCCACCTTTTAATGTGAATATGTGTGGAAGTACATACATTATGCACAAACAAAAGTATGTGTATTATCCAGTGAGTGAGCGAGGATATACTCTTAAGCAATTCGATTTTACACGATTTCTGGTGTAAATGTATACATAGCAGTGGGATTATTTCTGGTTTACATTACTGTGAGAGTGATTAGCATCAGGTTTTCTGTACTTGTATGCATATATATATATATACTGATGAAAAAATGTGGCAAAAAAGTGTGTAAGCTGTAGAAAATACTACATACAGAATCTCTTTATCAAACCAGATTGATTCCACTGAAACTAAAGAAATTATGACAGATTTAGATAAATGTATGTAAATGAATCATGACCATGAATTCCACAGGTGTCATTCTGGTTTTCTTAAAGTTGATGGGAAAAATATAAATATGTTCCTACAGAGTTTGACAGGGGCAAGATCCAGCCTTAAATTTGAAAACTTAGCCCAGCTAATACGCTAGAAATGCACATAGGAGTTTTGAATTAGCTGTTACGTTTCTTCTGCGTTATCATATCGTAGTTGTAATATATGAAAGAATTACAAAATTTAATTAGGGAATGGTTCTTAGGTCATAGCAAAATTGGCACACTAAACACACAATAAATGTCTACTTTACTTTTAATTAAACAGCTTCCCCTTAAAGGTTTTTAATCACTAGTTTAGATAAGTGGGATTTGTAATGATTGTTAAGGAACTGTGGAGAGTGGCTGAAAACATGCACCTGCATGCAGTTAGAAGGGGGTATTATGGAAAATGTTATTGAGACTGTCAGAAAGCTTTCCTTTATGTTTAATGTGTTGTTAGAATGATGAATAATGTTATAATTCTCACTAAAACTGGAAAATCCTTTTACAGTAGCCTGTTAAAAGCCTTCTTGTTGTTAACCTTTAAAAAAGTCCACATCATTAATGCAGTTCATACTTGGGAAAGTGTGCTTACCAAAAAGGAGGAGTGCAATCTAAAATATTCCAGCTCCACCAAGTGACAATGAAGCTGATATTAAAGAAGTATAAGATGAAAGAAAACATGAACTTGAAAATTATATTTTAAGCTTTCAAACTTTGGACTTTTCCTATGTATTTTTTTTCTTTTTCTTTAAAAGCTCTGGTTATACGTGTGATCCCATCTCCTTGTATTTAGTCTCTGGGTTACTGCTGAAGTAGCTTAATTACAACCGTTAGATCACATATTTGTCTGGTAGTTCTGCCTTTTTTTGTCCACACATTTTATTTAGAGAGTGGCAAGATTTAAAAATCTTATGGGATACCAATTTCAAGAAAGCTTCAAGCATCTTGGCTCATGCCTGTCTCTCTTGCACCACACCTCTTCTCATCCAGGCAGTATTTTGTATAGTGTTTTTTCCATGGACGTATATCCTGCCACGTAAAGCAATATGAAATAATGTGGAAAGACCCTCTGACAGGAAATTAGGAATGACATGTTTAAGATAAAGGGGTGCAGCCACTGAAACAGTGTCTGATGAAGATTTAGAGTGATGGCTGAACCACGTGAATTGTTTATCCATTCTGCCACACTATTGCTGCAAGCCAAGAGAGGTGTAATAATTTATTTGGAAAACCACAGTTTAGTACAGTGAGAAAAAGTAATCTACCACTGCTCTGACAGGCCAGGCAGATAGATATGAAAAAGAGAAACAGATCTATTTCTTGAGATGTAGGCAACAATTATGAATGAATAGACAGCCACCTTAATATATGAGTTGCCATCTCTCAGCTGCTTCAGCAGATGGCCTACTTTGTGTGCTCTGCTCCAAGTTACTCATTCAAAGGTTTGATATTTCTGAATATAATGCAGCATAAGGCTTTTTACAGATCAGTACGTGTGTATTAACTATCATCTCCTTGATTGTGGCAAGCCTGTTCTTCCAATGAGTACAGTTGCTTTTGCTGTAAAATATGCTAGGAGGTCTAAGCTCTTTAGCCACCACAATAATGTGACATTATTTTGACTACCAGCAGCTACCCCTGAATTTGTCTTTCCTCTGCTGTCTCATGTCTCCTCCTTGGTTCCTGTATTTTCCATCAAGTGGTCCAGCAGCTTTCAAGTACCTGCCTTCACAGCCTGGGTGCTGGTGCCATCCTGCAGCTGTCCAAGGGAGGCTGCAGCCAGCGCAGCCTGAACACGCTGCCGCTTCTTCAGCACTCTGCTGGCTGGATCTTTCTCATGTCCATTAAAAACGAGAAGTGGGCTGAAATGCCAATTAGATAATGTCGACATTTGGCAAACAGAGCTGTCTGCCAGTTTGCAGGCAGTCTGGGCAGTGTCACAATGAATCCGTCAAGAGGCATAGAGTCTCCCCATGGGATTCAAAATCCAGCTGTCACTCAAAGCTACAGTATCTGGGATTTAGGTGTCAGGGTAGGTGGGGGAGGGCGGTGATTTCCCTATGGAAAGTGGATGAAATGCTTTTCCTAGATTTCTCTGGCACCCAATCGACATCCACCAGCATGGAACCTGAAGTTACTACATAAAGGAAAAAGTACAATGCATCTCCATGTGAAACTTCCTTGAAGTGCTCCTACAAGATGCTAACACAAACATGTAAAACAATAATGATCTTGGGTTTTCTGACTACTTCAAACACACAGTCTTGAAAAACTGCAGCATATCCCAAATTACAAAGCTTTATAATTTGCTCACATGAGATGTAAAAACTGTTGCACCAAGATAGAAGAGAACAGAGTGAAGGGCCCTCCTGGAAAGGACACATGCATCAATTCTCACCTCTTCTCTTGATTACTGAAAAACTAACTACCAAAGTACCAAAGCACATGCTGACAAGTATATGACTTCACTTCATAAGAAAATGCAAATCTGTATGATGTCAAAGAAAAGTTATTTTCAAACAAAACATCAACCACTTTTTGCTATTTTTGCTTTCTGTTTTCATTAAAGTGTTTATACAAATTTGGAAAACTGTCTAGCAGATTTCTCAGAGGAGAGAGGGGAAAGCATTTAGCAAGTGCTTGGAGTTGTTGCTGGAAGTCTTGAATAATTCTGTTCCTCTGTCTCAGAAAAGGAAAGGACTAAAACCATACTGATGAGTATTAATCTTATTAGAGATCCATGTCTCAACTGATCTTGTAACACTACCGACTGACTGCCATGAGTGACACTAGCTTGGGGATTAGGGCGTCAGAGGCCCCAAGTGAGAATTGACATCCAGAATATGAGAAAGTAGATATTGGCCAGGGAAAACTCAGAATATTCAAATGTGATGGAGCATTCATCAGTCATCCTGTGCAATCAGCCAAAGCCTGCTTGAAGATGGCTCCATGTCCTGGTACTCTTGACAGCTGGGAGATGCACTGATGTCTTCTGCAAACACAGAAATGCTTTGTGGCTGACTTTTTATAACCTTGCAGCTTGTGGACTTATTTATACCCTTGCAGAGTCCCCACATTAAAGTTTTTCACTCATTTAGGTTTGGGATAACTTTTCATATTGAGTTTACATAGAAGCCAGTAAGGTAAAAAGGACCATGTTGATACAAAGCATCATTTCTGAATCAAGCTCACGTAGCAATTCTCTGTCTTTAAAACCACATAGGTAAGATTAGCATTTCAGACAGGTGGGTGTTCTGGCACCAGTCTCCTGGCAGGAAAGATGTGACACATTGAAAGAGAAAACTATTATTTGTTAAACATGAAGAAAACTACGAATGTTAAACACACAGTACTTTAACATAGGTGTCAACATAGTAATTAAACCCATAATGTATGCTGCAAAAATAGTTGTTTTTTGTTTTTTCTTTTTCTCTTTTGAAATTTAGCATTCATTGAGGACTAAGATTTTCATTTCCCTCAGCAGGTTGTGTAAACAAGGAGAGATTGTGCTAGCAGATTTCTGAAGTATCAAAGGCTTGTTCTGCACACAAAGCTACAGAGTTAGCGGCAGAGGTCCAGCTAATGCTCAAGATAAGACAGAACGGTCTCTGGGCCTGTGGTGGAAAATGCCCTTATGACACTCAAGCCTGATGAGCTACATGAATTAATGTAAAATGGAGTTTTGAAAACGCAGACTTGGAAAAACAAAGCAACCACTTTCTCTTTCCCAAAGTCTGCTAGACAGTAATCTGAAAGTCTTTACATTTTAACTTTGTAGTGGCCAAGGAAAGCGTTTCCTTGTGATGAAGAAAAGCAGAAATCTGTTCCTTGCATGTGTGATGCTGGAGAACAATACTTGCAAGAAGGAAGAGTCAGAAGAGATGAGGCTTCAAAATAATTTGGGGGGGGCAACCTTCCTAGAGGGAGGTGGGGGAACGGGAAGAGTAATTTTGAGCCTATTGAAGCAGGCTCAGTGACACTGTGTGATGTGGGAAGGGAGAAGGTCAGCATGGAGAGCTTGGGATGATAACTGGACAAGTACACCAAGAGGCACATGTTAGACAGGTTTTGTGGGCCTGAAACCGCTTGCTCTGAGGCACACTCACTTCTCAGAAGACTTGCAGCCATGTCATTGACACAGGCTCTACTTTCCACAGCTTCTTGCTAGAAATAAGCTAGAATATTATGTGATCCTAGAAGAATATGTGCCCTAGCATGCTGCAGAGGGGTCACTCATCCTTGTCATGCTGCTGCCTAACCTCAGATACTTTCCCCTCTACATCTGTAAAGGTTATGGGACGCTTCCGTGTCTAACCCTCCCCCAGACATACTGCAGAGAACACCCAGGATAAAAGAGGAGCATTGCAATGACTTACTTCCCCGTTTATTCACTAATGTTGCTGTGTCTTCTCCCACACAGGACTTTCCTGGATAGCTCTTAACATTTCTGCATGCTATTGTAAAGAAAAGAACCACTTGTACTTATATAACATGAAATTTAGTACAGAAGCATGCTCTCCTGAACCCATCCTATGTGCAGGATTTCCACCCCCACCTTCCATGTGACATTTGTGTGCTACATAGGGGAATATTTTTGGATGATAAGCTTAGCTATCTCAGAGGCCTGTTAAACACTATGGAAATCCCTAGGGCTGTGTAAATGTAAACAATATCTGCAAACTCCTGCCTGGAGGTTTTTTTTACCCAGCTAGTTATCTCCATATTTTTAGCGTCTCTATCACAGACTTGGGATGTGAAGGAAGATTGCCATATTGTTTATTCCTGCATTAGTCACATCTGAAATAATTTGAAAAGGAGTTTTTTTGTTTTGTTTTGTTTTTTAATAATTGCATTATCATGTGATAACTTTTTTATACTTATGTGTAAAATTTGGAGTAATTGCCCCAGTGGATAAAGTTACTCCCATCTGTAACTGCTTGTTGGACCAGATCACGGGTTTGGACTTCCTTAAGGTGAAAAGATGCAAACAGTCTTCTGTAATGCAGCAATGCATCTGTCTTCCCTGCAGGAGCTATTTAGCCAGCGATTAGTCCATAGTGCAGTGTAATCACTGTTATTATTTGGGGAGGGGTGAGGGAAGAAATGTAAACAGCAGTTTACTTTCGTGGTGTCAGTGTTTTATCATATACTTAGTGCTTTGCTTTATGCCCAATGGATAAAAACAGGCAAACAAACCAACGCAACAGTTCCCTACCAAATTCACTGGGCTTTAATTTCACATATCCAGCCTAGAGTGTTTGCTTGTAGACTTGGTTAATGCAAGAAAAGATGTTACCTATTGCTCTGAACTCTGCAATTCCTAGGCAAAACCAAGTCCAATATAGGGAAGCACTTCGTTAATAGATACTCAGTCTTACAAGAGATATTTTTTAAAAGATAATTATCTTATTTAAAAATCACCTTTATGTCTACATATATGCCACAGTTAAATGCAACACAACACTGAACTAATGGAAAGAGATCTCAGTGCATGGGAGTGGGGGAGAATCTATCATTTTTATATTTAATTTGCACTTTTGATGGCACTTGCTGTATGATTAGTGGCACTATATCCTCTGACTATTCAGGTAAACAGTTTCCCTTGTGTGCTCAGGATTAAACACTAAACATCACTGGAGAGGGGAAAATTAAGTCCTTAGGAATGGGAAAAGGTGGTTGTAGAAACTCTGTCAGGAGATTCACGTTTGAGACATAAAATCTGAAACAAATTTTAACTGTATAACTGTATTTTGAAATTCATGGTATGGTAGATTTTAGCCCTCCATTTTGCACTGCTTACACAACATTTTGGTGGCAATCCATGTAGTTCTTTGTGCTCCCTGGTTCTTACAACACTGAAGGTTTATTATCAACCTCCAGTATTAGTTTTTCTTTATAAAGTTCATCACCACAATTGACAGGAAACAAAGTGCATATAAAACTGAACACCATGGTTAAGTATTTTCCTGTAATGCTTTAAATCTTGTGCTTAAATGTTTTAAGGTTAATTGGTAAGCACATTTAAAAATTATTACACCAGTGAACAGCATAAGCAATTATTACATTCTATCAGTCACTCAAATAGAGGGATTAATATATGTTAGAAAAAGATTAATTTCCTATATCCCAGAAATGATTTTTTTTCCGGCAATTATCAATAGTATCAGATGGGTCTTTTCCATTACATTTTAAGGAGAAATCTTTACTTATATTAGCAGAGAATTGTGATTATGGAAGACAGGCACAATTATGTGACTGTT
>NW_028262290.1:102612500-102745000 GCF_047370975.1 Nipponia nippon | reverse complement strand
TCATCAACCTTTATCTTTCAGACCTATCTGCCAGTTCTAGCCTACAAAAGCCTTTCTAATTTGGCCATGACAGTGACACTAGAGTGCCTATCAGTCATATGATTACAACTCCCTAGACCAAACCTCTCTAACTAGCTGCATGTGAACCAAGTCGTGCTCATGAAGCACCATTTGCAAGTCCACCAGCAGCACTGGCCCATTCCTGCACTCCACCCACACTGCCAGCAGGACATAGAGGAGGAAGCGTGGGTAGGAAGTCTGTTCTCTAAAGGAAAGAGTGCCTGGACAAGACCCAGGCACCTTTGCAGATGTTGGGCTATAGCATGGGGTATGAGCTCCAAAAGGCATAGCTCTGCTAGGGTATGCCAGGGCTGGGATGTCCCATAGCTTCTGCTGCCAGTTACAGTGAAGGTGTCTCCATGGCTACTGTACAGAACAACGTTACACAGGGAGGCTGGCCAGGCCTCCCTCTGCCAGCTTGAGTGCAGAAGGAGGACAGGGTCACATAGTGTCCCTGGGTCCCCACTGAATTGCTGATGTTCATGTCAACAGAGATGCTCTGCTGGGAGTAGTCTCCTACCCCCATGGCTGGAGCAGTTCTCTATGCAGGACAACTCTCACATGAAAAGAAGCTGGGGCTTGGAGGATTGCAATGTTTCTTTCTTTCTGCCCTTCCCAGCTAATTAGAGAAGCCCACTGCTTCCCAATTTTATGTTGTTTCCCCCTTCCAAAGCAGGGGAAGAATTCTGCTCTAAGTTTACCTACATAAGAGTATTTCTCTTTTCTTGTTCCAGAGATACCCTTTAAAGCTCTACTGTAGGTTCCTGCAGTTCTTCTTTTAGAGAAAAGCAGTGTTTACTGTGACTTTATCACTGTATGATTTCTCACTTTTTCTGAAGCGGTCCTCCTATGACAGCAGGTTTTTGAAGATGCTGGTATGCAAATGCCACTGCTGCAATCGTGTTGAAAGAAAAAAAAATGAAAGAAAAGTTGAATCATGGTCACTAAAAGCACAACTTTGCACAACGGGGTAACAATTTTGAAAGGAAGAGTTTCAGATTGTTAAAGTAACTGACTTTGACACTGATGAAACACTAGAAACAGCTCTTTCCAATAATGATTATCATAATCCTTTTTGTTGGCTGTAGAGAACTTCTGACACAAGTCAGAACAATTGGAACAATTCCGAAACTTTTTTTACACCACTTTTGACAACTTTGCAAGAAACAGATCATGTTTTCAGATTTTTTTTTTCCCTGAAGTTTAAATTTGTTGAAGTTTTTCAAAAACTAAAATTCATTTGAGTTGATCTAATTTAGGGGTTTCTATGAAGTATTTAAAATTGCCTGCAATCTTCTTTTAGCCAGGGAAATGTAACATTTTCCTTTCCCAGATACTGACACGTTTTCAAAGTCATTAGAAGTTATTTTGGAATAAATACATTGATCCCCCCAGCCAAGTGGACAGGTGTCCGTTTATTCTGATGGAGCACCATATTCTCATGTTAGCACTGAATTTGACCTGTTGTATAGAATGGGTTTAGCCTAAAGAGGAGGCGGACTTCTTGGGTGCAGTGATGGCGTGTCAAGTTGTGAGCTCATTCAGTCTGGCGGGGTATGGGCTGAGTGAGGCTGGCCAGGGCTTTAGGAGGAGATTGTTGCGGTAAGGGAACAGGATACTGCTGGAACGGCTGTTATCTATGACGCAGGTGTTGCTTTCCCTCCTATATAAAGACATACTGACTCTGTTAGATTTGCCACTTCTTGGTTAGACATAAAACAGGGATCTGCCTGACTGCTTGTGACCATTGGAGAGCCCAAGACTTGTCACCTTTCTTGCATTTTTTTCAGATATATGTGTCACTTCATCTTTTCCCCAAGCTTCATTGCAACTATTCTTCTTTGCCTTCCCTTTAGATGGATTTCAGCTCATCTTTTCTCAGGATTTGTGTCAAAAAGGTGGGATCAACTGCTTTCCCATTTAACTACCTCTCCCTCCATTTCTGACACCTGTACAGGCAGCCAGGGGAATGTACTGTGCAGAAAGACAAGAGAGAAATGGTGCTCATGGGGATGGGCATCAGAAAGGGGGAGTGAGGAAAGCAGGCAAGAAGGAAAATTCCAGCTATGACAGTGAAAAGAGTGAGAGAAACACAAGAAGCTTCACAAGCCGTGGGGACACTGCCTTTTTCAGCCAGTCTCGCTAGCCAGTTATCATGCAGCAACATATCATCATGACAACTTGTCAGGGATGCAAGCGAAATATTTGATTATAAACAAAGATGAGTGATTTCTTTAGTGTTGGGCTTTGTAAAATCAACATGTTACATTACAAAGCCCAAATGCTGAGTCTATCTTGACAGCACCCCTGTAGCTTCTGTTGTGCTTGGAGAGCTGCTCTGACTACAGATGCTTAGTAGATATTCTTGTGATATTTACTACAAAAAGCTTATGACTGAAAGCTTTGTGAACTGCCACGTTCTGAATTTAGGAATAACACTGATCTTTTTCATCTATTTTTACAAGCTTGTGCTGGCCCTGCATGAGTTTTTGCAACTATCTTATTGAAAAAGCTTTGTGCTTCCCTTTGTTGAAGCAGGATTTAGCATTTTACAGGGAGATAACTTATGATTGAAGAGGTACATCTTGCCATATCTGCGAAAGTCCACATGGATTTGGCCAAATTATACACCTCTTAAAAATTACATTTGTCCATGCTCACTGGTATGCTTGTCATATTCTGGCATAAATTCTTTGAAGATACCATCTGTAACAACTTTCTTTTCAGTAGTAAATAAAGTAAATAACTATTCCACGATTTTAAGTTTCTCTGTATCATTCTCATTTGGTGCTTGATACAGAAAAATAAAGTTATGATAGTAACAGGAAAGAAGCCCCTATGCCAGTAAGCAGCTCTGGGGATAAATATACAAAGAAGAGGAACATATATTCATGCTACGATACATGCTTACATGCTAATTTAATACATGACGGCTTTTTATTCTAGCAATATCATTTGTGCTGCCATAGTTAGAAGTCTGTGCCAGCATTTTCATTACAAATCCACTGTTCACAGGGATTTACAACTTCACTCTAAACGTTGCTCTGGAATGAAACTTGGCAAATGGGTCTCAGCCCAGGAGCAATTTTTTTACCCATCCATTTGACTGTTAAGTTATAGTGGCATAAAAATATAGTTGTACTGCTTGAATAACTTAAAATGGCTTTGAATTAAAAAAAATGAAATAAGTTTATGGCATGGTGTAATTACTTGTGGTATTCAGAAGAAACAACACAACAGATGAAAGCAAAAATAGCTAGGATATTGTAGGAGAGAAACAGGATATTCTAACTGCATTTTCTCCATGATTGTTAACAAAAATCAGATTATATGCACAATTAATTGCAGTCCTGTGTCAGTTGCCTTCACTAGACAGTGCCTCACGTCATAGGGAATGGAGCTAAAAACGGATGGGATCTCTTAAGGACACTGCTCTGTGTGGGTAAGTATGGCAGAGCTGTCCCTGACTGGTTATCTGTCACTCTGCAATAGCTCCCACCGAGTTTCTGCCAACTAGAGAGCTAGCTGGTAGAGAGCCTACAGGGAACAAATTACATTTGGAGACATTTTTTTCTTTGCTATGAGTCACAGGCTCCCCCAGATTAGTGCACTGTGCACCAAAGCGAGTTGCACTATTTCCATACTTGACCTGCAGTGAGGAGCATTGCAGTGAAGATGCTTTTGGCTTCCAGGTAGGGCAAAGTGCTGGCTTCCAGCTGGCTGTGAGTGGCTGAAGAGGACCTGTACTGTGTGCAGGGATGTAGAGTGAGGGAAAAGGGCGCTCTGCAGAAGTGAACCAAACGGGATGTGAAATGCGAAGATAAACTGTGGAGGAAAATTAACCTGAAAAGAAAAAGGAAGAGAGATGGGTTAGTGAGACACTGCAACCGCTGGAAGAAAAATCCTGAGTTTCTTCAGGTCGAACTCTGCAGCCTTTGGTCTGGCAGAGCTCTCAAGGGTTTTGTGGGATTTAGACCAAGCAGAAGGAGCACCTGCGAAGCACCAGTGCAAGTCTCAATGATCCTCTGCTTGCATTGTGCTCCTTTCCCTGCTTATCTGGAAGTCCCACTGATACTAGTGAGAAACTCATGAGTAACAAGGCACACAGAGAACATACCCTTTGTGGAGAAAATAAATCAGAACAAAACTGAAAGGCAATCCTCCAATCTTCTGTATGAGGAAAGAATAAAACGATTAGAACTCTTCTACTGGAAAAAGTGGTGGCTGGGGGTGGATAAATGGGATGTGATAGTTCTATATGGAATAATGAAAGACAGGGAAAGAGTTAATAAGGGATAATTATCCACTGTTCCAGACAGAAAGGGGATTAGGGTACAGTCCTTTAAGTTACATCAATAGGCTTAAAACTAAACAAAGATATATGTTGTTTGGGCAAAAATGTACCACATTGTGGACATTGCAGCTGTGCAGCAGAGTCGAGCACGCCACTGTGCAACTCAGTGAGGTGGATGCAATCTTTGACAGAGAAAGCCCCCAGACTCCATGCTGGGGTAAGGCTTAAGAGGCTTCCCCATGTATTTTTTATACTCCTACACTCCTTCCTCATGTTCTTGCTGTTGGCTCCTGTGCTTGGTGTGGTCATGTATAGGCTATAGTATCCCAGACAATCAGGTGTGGCCCAGTACACTTGCTCTTGAGTTCCTAACAAACGCTGCTCAAGTGTACAGCCGGAATTATTTTATATTACCCATGTCACATGTCTTGAGGACCAGTGCCTGTATATGTGTGCACATAATCTCCTTTAGGTACCTAAATATTCATGAAAATGTTATGTGCAAACAGAACCATGTACACATCAGATGCAGGTCATTTTAAGCACAAGAAAGAAATTAACATAATCCACCATGGTTAAACACCCAGAAAGGTGGACACAGAGAAAAATCGTGATCCAAGTGAAGGCGTTTACTGTTCTGCCGTTAGCTTTCTTGAAGCTAGGTTTCCTCCTGAATTAGTATAAGATCAGCCTTCTTGTACAGACACTCGCTGAAGTTTTTACATTATGGGATTTTGAATGTGAAATAATGTGAGGCTTCACTTTGCCTTTTACATATCTCCCCCTGAAGTCAATGCATCCATGCACATTTGCCTTTGAGGGCAGAATTTAGCTTCTCATGTATTTGGTCTACGAATCCTGCTACTGCTAGATCTCTCTGCTGCCTGCTTTGTCTCTCAGTTCTCTAATACATTTTTAGACATTGATTGGAAATTGTTAAGCCATGTCTAGACCTGAAAAAACAACATGAAAAGGCAACAAGCCTGATCTTCAAATGGTATTTTAAGTGCTGATTTACACTGGCTAAAATCTAGCCTGACAGGGAATGACATATTGAAAATTAAATACAATGCAGTAATTTTGATCTTGGTTGTATAAATCTCACCATAATACAATGTTTATTTCCACAACATTTTGTGCATACAAATATGTTAGCAAATTCAAAATCTACCCATCTAAAAGGAAACATTTGTTAGAAACACAGGCTGATTTCTACTCCTATCTATTTCTCACACATATGCATACAGATAAATGCGCACACATATACCGTATATGTACTCATTCTCTAGGTAATCAGAGACACAGATAAAATAAAGCTTCTAGAGTGACAGACATTCTGCAGACAGGGTTGTTAGTTTATGTAGGCTATAGGCAGAGTCGACTGGAAAATTTTGATCACTTTAATTTACTATATCCAGCATGCCTGCTGTACTCGTCCAGCACTTTTATCAAGCCCTGTGAGGTGGTATTGATTTTTTTATTTTCTATGTAGGATAAGAAGACAGAGAGTTAGGAGCAAGAGTGAATGAAGAACTTTCCTCAGATTACTGCTATTCTCTAGCTTATTGCATCCTGTCGTTTGTAGTTTCAGATGATGTCCAGTATGTCAGGGTTGCTTGAAGCAATAAACAGGGTGAATAACAATGGAAAGGCTAGATGAGAAAGATTGAAAAAGGAGAAAGAGGCAGCAAAGAAAGTAAGAAAGTGAATGTAAGAAATAGGAAAAAGGGGGGCGGAAAAGCAGAGGTTGAGAAAAAGTGTCCTAGGTGTAGAAAGCTTGGTAAGTGCATTTCTTTAAAGAAACTATAACCAGCCATGACAGTTTTTCAACCAACAGCTACACATAAAACCTATAGAATTGTGAAGGAGTAGAAGCAGTGGCTTCTGGACGTTACTATTTTGCTACAAGAAAAAGCCAGAAAAATGAAGAAATGTTTAAGGTAGATATTAATTACATTTTCCTTTCCTGAATGATTCCTAAGTTACAAGGAAAGGATAAATCTGTCTTTTGCATCCACTTTAAGGTTCTAAGAACAAGTAATACCATGCGGAGTCTGAATCTTCCCTTGACCTTCCTCCTATCCCATCCTATTGCTTTTCCAAGAGAGGACTTAAGTCTTTTGCTTATTCTGTTGAGTACCCTCACTGTGGCACTATAACCTGTAGCACAGCAGGTAAAGGGAGATGATTTGGGCCTGTTTATAAAAGCTGCTGTATACCCCAGACAGCAGCACCGTTGCTGACTCCCATGGCAGGTTCCTCTTTGGCGTGTGAGAAGGGCTGGGCACACGCGGTCGTGGGGTTCAGGCTCTCGCTGCGGGGAGCTGCACAAACACACCCAGCTGCCAAAGCGAGGATCTGGGCTGGGCAGATTTCATGATCTAGAAATGCAGATCCGAGAGACAGATTTTGTCCTTCACTGTTGAAGGCTGTATTTTTGTGTTTAGAAGCAAAATCTTACAGGAAATGTTAATTATGCTTTCCCTTGACCTCAGATGGATAATGACTTCTGAAGGAAGGTATGATTCTGTCCCACAAAATTGTTTTGTCTCACAGCTTTCATCCTGGAGCTTTGTGGCACAGTTGCTACAAAGGGTAGTTTCTGTAATGTCCTGCACACCCAAAGTCTGTTTGTTAAACCAGGGCAGTTACTTACCACTGGTGGCTCATAGGGAAAATGGCCTTACAGAAATACAGCAAGTAACTTGGCAGCCTTGTTGGTATAAGTAATCCTGACTCACAGAAATAGATTCCCTGAAGTCACTTCAAAAGCTTTTGTTTTTCTATGTAATGGATATTACTGATTAAAATCTTGTTTTCTGTTAATCTACCTTACACCATTTACCAGTTTACATGGGGCCTTAAAAGCATCCAGAGATGTTAGTGGAAAAGTTCCCTTTTCCAGGGGAAGTACAAAGCAGGTACAAGGTGGGCAGCCTGATCTGATGCCTTTTCTGTATTCCCTTTAGGAGATGGGGACGAGATATCAGGCTGTCCTGGGGATGGAGGGGGTCCATGGCCTCGCTCTGCCCATTTCTTCACAAGGCGATGACCTTATTCCTGCACAGCCCTAACTCAGGCTGGGGCATGAACGTGGTGACCCCAGCAGGACTCTGAAGCCTCTCTTGTCCATTCCTGTTAAGGACCTGGAAATGAAACGTCAGATAATGATATTTGAGGAGAAATAGACTATTAACAGGCTTTTCATTATTCTTTCTGCTTAGCTGCACAGATTTGTTTCATTACTTCAATCAAAGTCGTTTACTTTAGTCATATCCTAGTTGTAAATACAGACGTTGTGTTCTTTATTTGGCTTTAACCTCAGAGCATCTCCAGTGAATCTGGCAGACACATCAGTGAAAAGCAAACACCAGTAAGGAATAGAATTGCATCTTTCTGTGGGCAGATTATGCACCAGAAATTCACTATTGCAAGAAATATCATTTGACCAATGGTACCATAATTGAGTGTAAGGAGGTACCACTGCTACCTCGACTTGTGTTGACAATGACTTCTGTGCTAAAAATTACACCCACAAAGGACTGTGATAGCTCAAATGTAGACTGAGTTTAGATTTGTTAGAAACAGTTTTTTTCTTTCTCTCTTTTTTTTTTTTAAAAAAAAAAACAAACAGACCACAAAACAGAAGCAAGAATCCATTGTTTCCTACTGGAACAACTTATAATGTAGTGAAAGATTGTTTACAATTTAGCATTGTAAATATCATATCAGTGAGATGCAGGAAATCAAACTGACTGATAATGGTAAATTATCTTTTCAGATTTTTCATTTTCCAAACTGAGAACATCTCAGAAGTTAGAAAATACAGCAAACTGTAGTTATAAATTTTAATAAATATCCTTGTTCCAGTAATACCTCCAATTACCTATGACCTAACATTTTAAATGTAAAAATTGTCCTTTTAGCCTCTTTTTCATCTAGCATTGAAACTTAAAAGATTAATGAATTTCCATTAAAATTCTGAATGTCTGCCTGGTTCAGCATATTTATCATCTTAAGCTTTTGCTATTTTTGATGACTTGAGGGGTAATGGTTGTGCAAAAGTATGGGAATGGCTGCTCTGATGGGGCTCTGTGCTGTTGCAAGCTGAATACTCGCAGTGATCTGAGCATCATCTGGGGTGCAGAGGACCCTCAGCTTGCAGCAGGCAAGCCCAGCTCCTTGCAGGCTATATCCTCTGACATTAATAATGTAATTTGCTTGTGAGTAAGAGATTGCTTGTGAGAGAGAATTCCCAGCCCACTGCTTGTAGCTTCCTTTGCTTGCTCTTGTTTTATATGCAAACTTCAGTCAATCAGAAAGTCACAAAAAATACTGTATGACATTTGTGACTGATCCCAGAATGGCAAACAGTAAAAACTCTTCCTCACTGAAGGGAGTTTCCTTATCTGACTTTGTAATGAATAGTCACAAAATAGGTTTTATATTCAAATAAGTGGTAAACAAAAAAAACCTGACTGAACCAGTGGGATAATGTAGACACAATTAATAGCTCAATCTCCTGTCACTATTGTGATATAGAGGGTGTAGCCTGAACAGCCATGAAATTCAGCACTAAACAGTCGATTTTAATTTGGCACACTATTTTTTTTTTTGATACTGCTGGAATTTGGGGTGAGGGGAGGAAGAAGACTAGTTTTTCATATCACTGATGTATGACAGTCATTTGGGCTTTCTCTTCTTTTTGCTGAATTTGAAGTTCATTAACATGGTTTATTTGTGTACTCATTAAAAATTATTACAGTCCAAAGCAAGAAGATGAGTGAAAAAAATTTTCTGCCAGTGACAGAAACCACATAAATCTAGTATCCCAGAAAAACTCTGGTTTTATATGAGTATCAAAGAGGAGAACTAGGCACAGATTGGGAATCATGTTTGTATCTGTTTCTGTTTTGTCAGTCCTCATGTAAGTAGCTTTTAAATACCCTATAATGTGAAAATGCTAAATAAGTATCCTTAACTTCTACTGTCCAACATTTCTCTAGGTAAAAGTCCCTTTCTCTGTTGAGTATCTAACACTTTTATGCATACAGAGCAGAAGTAGCCAGAAGCATGGGCAAGTTAAGCTGCTGGAAACTGCACTGGCCAAACAGCTTCCAGTCCAGTGAGCCAGTCATTCCTCTCGCCCTATATCAACCATGACTACCGCATTACAGCAGGAGAACTTAATTTCAGTGGTTTGAATCAGGTGTGCGTCTCCCTCTTGCATGCTTGCATAAGATTGTTTGGTCAGAAAGGCCAGTTCTCATGGCTCTGCCTTCCACAGGAAAGATACGCTGAGCTCGGTAGTATGTCCGTATATCACTAGAGTGGTGACAGAGGGACCCAAGCAGGGAAAATACACCGAGTGTCAGAAATAGTAAAAGACATTCAGAATGCCAAAAGGGTACGTACAGCAACTACTACTGCTTTATCAAGCTTTTGCAAGATTCTGGCAGGGTTTCTAATTAGGAATGAAGCATCAGTACTTTGAAGTGATTGACTTTTTTATTATTATTCTTTTCAGGTGAATTAGATTTTAAGTTTTTGTATTGAATGTTTTATTTTGACGTATTTCAGGGAAAAAAAAAAAAGAAATGGAAACCAAGGAATTAAAAAATCTCTCCCCTCCCCCAATTCATTCTGACAGAGCTGAAGCAGAATGTTTTGTTCATGCCAGGATTTATTTTTTCCAAAGCAAGGTTTCTGCTAAATTGGCAATATTTGTAAGTAAGTCAGGGGAAAATATTATTTTATTAAGGTTTCTCATCCCCACTTATGTCCAAGGGACACTTGTGCCCCAAGTGTTACAGCCATGCAAAAGCCATGGTGAAATGTTCGTAGAAGTGATGCTATACACACACAAAAGTAGTAAAAGTATAAGCTAACAAGTACAGGCACAGACAATGTGCATGTGGTAAGCTCTGCATGCTCAAACTTAAAATACAAGCCAAGAGCTGAAGATGGAATACAGCATCCAGTAGGTCTCAAAATCAGGTCATTTATTTATATACACTTTTTTAGCCATTTAGAGTACCTAATTTCAGAAGATTTTGTGCCTCAATTTTTGTAATAAATCAATGGAATAGCAACAATACCTCTTTTCTTTGAGAGGATGCTATGACATGGTTATCACCACCATTGTACACACAGCACCTGAATATGTACACAGACACAGCTACTTGCCTGCGCATATTAAGTAATTGCTGCTCTATCTGCACTAACAACATCCATTTCAACACAAAAACCTTGGTTTTATTCATTGGTATGAATACTGTAGGCAATACAATGTTTTGCCCATATTTTATTTTTTTTTCCCTGTACTTCAGTGGTTTTGCCAGAAATAACAACACACTTAATTACAGAGGAGTCTTAGCAGGTAAATGATATAGAAGATTTGGGAGTTTTAATAGCTTTTGTCTATGGAAAAATACAAGTGAGATCACATTACTCGAGTAACCAGATTTTAAAAAAGCTAAAAATTAAATAAATGGTTTCAGTTGATTTAGGTTATTTGCAAACAGTAATGCAAAGTTGTAACAGAAATAATTTAGACATAGGTAAAGAACCTTCAAAATCAATAGTGCTGGAAGAAATGAAACATATGCTGATGCAATCAAAGAGAATTGAATTTCATATAAATGTTAGCAAATCTATATCGGATTATCACTGCAAAAACTTCATTTTCATTGATTTATAATATATTATTATTGTTTCCACCAAACTGCCATAGACAGCCATTTAAGCAGCTGCCAAGTGCCTTAAGGGTAAATAAAGGGTGTCACTGACGGTGCTGGGTTATAGAAGTTTAAGAGACCAATAATTCACAAGTGCGGCAGGTGTGACATTCTGTATATTCATTAGTCTTTTATTTTAATCCTGTTGTCTAAGTCTTTTATAGTATTTCGTGAGAGGAGGGTCAGTTGCAGGTTTCAGAGGGGAACCACAAAGGTTAAAGTGTGTTTGTGCTAGCCTGTTCCCCAGAGGGGTGGGCAGAGCGCTTTCATTAAGCAACCAAGCGACAGAAAAATACAGTAAGATGTTGGTGGACAATCCTGGGCTAGAGACACGCTGGCAGGTCTGTTCCTCCAAAAAGGGGCTGAGGAGTAGTCTTGAAATGTAACACAGGCTATGGGTTAGTATACACTTAATTAATGCACAGCACCTAACCGGTAGAAGTTTTGATCATCTCCTACTGTCAGATGAGTAAAACAAATATGGTTCACATATGTTTGGTAGAACAGGCTGGAGTGCACCCTGTTTTAACATGTGATTAATGCTACCGGTGTCAGTAGGGCTATTTACTCTCAAAACTGGGACTGGGAGAACATTTTTTGAACAATGTTTTATTTGCTCTGAGATGCAGCAAATGCTCAGGGACTGACTAAACTACTCCTAAACTCAGAACAAGAGTTCTCTAAACAAAAGAAAGGGTCAGAAAAAGCCAATCTGTTCTAGTACAACATTTTCAAAGTCCAATGATTTGATTTTCCATTTCCCAATGAATGTTTCATTGAAAAGCATTGCAAAAATTTCATTAAAGATTACTAAAAAAAATACTAAAAGTTAAATTTATCATGCTGAAACAAACTTTCTGTTTTCAGGTCAAATAGAAGAGCAAAAAATGCGAGGTCAACCAATAACAAATATTTAAAAACTGAAAATTGTTTTGAGTTAATACAATATCTTACACACACAACTTGTGGTTCAGTCAGCAAACTAAAAAAGAAAAAATTCTCACCAGTCTCCTTATGACTATAGTTAGGAGCATAATTAAGCATCCTGATGGACCAGGCTGTTTGCTGCTCAGAAACTGAACACATTAATTCTATAGTCAGTTCATTTTCCATTGTTTCCTACATCCCATGTACTGGAAATACAATTTTAGTGCTTTTAAAAATGAGATGCACCTTTAAGCATCTAAGGTGTTTCTTTTCAAAACAGGCTTGAGACCTTCATGTTCATATTAACAGATGTTAAACAAAGATAACCCCCAAAACCTCTTTGTTTTCTTTGTGATGTCTGATGAGTCAAAGTTTGGATTGCCTTGTGGATATACCAGTTTTTCATCAAAGAGGAAAAATGATACGTTTGATGTTTATAGTTTATTGGTGAGGAAGGCGAATGAAATCTTGGGAAGTAACACCCCTTATTTCATTACATTTACAGTGCTGTAATATGTGTAGTTGCATTTATGTATAGTATGTGCTGGAAAAGAGATGCTATTGGCAAGCTCCCATCCCAATGCATGCCCAGAAGAGGTGCAGAAACCTGTTCAATAATTCAGGCAATGATGACCTCAGAAGTATATGTGTCTGTTATCTGCTTTGGCTCATGTGATGTGATTTTTGGCTGCAGAGAAAGCCTGTGGTGAAAATCATATCAAGTTGGCCAAGCCAAAATAAACACACACACATATATTTTGAGGTCATTTTTGGCCATTGAGATCATTCAACCCTTTCAATATTTAAAGGAGAAACAAGATTTGCCATGATCATAAACATTTTATTTACTTTTTCCTCTGTTGCAGCATGATTACTTTAGGTAATAAATCCAGCCAACAAGGAGCTAAAGGACAATTATTGCACACTAACAGCATATGTTCACTGTCACACTAGCAGGGCTTTATACAAGTAAAAACCTGACATGCAGGCTAAAAATTGACAAGAAATACAACAGGGGATGAATGTGGTGGTCTCAGTTCACTTTGATGTAGATGCGTGTTCTTTACCACAAAAAGCATAATCTCACCCAGTCGTTACCGGCCTTACTGAACTGAAGGAATAGCAACATAAGGCACCCTCTTAGACTTACTGTTGGTGTTTTATGTACAGCTTGCACACAGCTAAACACAGACTTGCATTACTGCCACTGTAAAGCACCGTGCTCCTTCTAGGACAAGTCTAGCATTCAAGAGTGCCCATTGGTTGTATTTCAGTTCTTATGACTTCCAAATTCACTACTCCCCCTGCCAACCAAAACTATTCCACAGCAAACCAAACAAACTCTTGCTTTTCCTGGTCCCAATCCAGCATGGTGGCTCTTCAGCGTGTATATTTGCACTGGTGTTGATTCCCATTATTACCAGTGGACTGAAGGTCCTCTCTAACAGATTCCAGTGCAGCATGACAGGTTTTGGAAGCAACAAATCTGAATTATTGAGAAAATAAAGCTCCCACAAATGCAAAAGGAACCATGAATCTGAAGGCTGATTTAGAAGACAGGACATCAGATGGACGTTGGGGAAACTGAGATGCAATGTCTGCTTCAGACAATTCCTATATAATCTCAAGTGAATCACGTAAACTCAATGGTGTTTTAATTTCCAGTCTGTCAAGTGAGGCTAATATTTTTCTTCTTGACAGAGTTGAAATCTGTTAATGATACAGAGAGACTCAGATAAATGCTGCCAGATTCAGGAAAAGGATACTGCAGGATTCATGCTTTTGGAGAGTGAACGCGTAACAAGAATACCACAAAGAAGCTGGGAGAATTTACCCTGGCAAAATATATTTATATATATATTTAATTTTTCAACAGAATCTCCTTATTACATAAGAAACTGAATGGGGCAAGGAAAGGCAAAGCTGTGAAAGATCCCCAGAGTACTTACAAAGAGAATCATATTCAGCAAGATTCAGGTTGTGCATCATTTTGCCTCATAAAAATTACATTTATTAGTATAGACTTTGGATAGGAAGTAGTGCATACAGATAGGAACAAATGCACACAGCAAAACAGTTGGTGCTGAGGACCTGATGTCCATCGTATATAAATTTTGTTTTTACCTCAGAGTAGTTTGCACAGGCTGAATGTCCAATTGCTGCTGGTGTGCATTAAGTGCACTCCCAGACCACATATTTCAGTTTATTGTCCTCAGAAAAGAAACCACAATTCTCCACAATGCAAACCAAAGCTCACAAAGCATGGACAACTGCTACGGAAGTACACTCCTGAGCCAAATTAAAATACCCATACGGACCTGTCCAAACTAGTCTCAATCTGGAGCTCTAAGTCATGCAGTTTGGTGAGCAGAAACCAGTCTCTTCCATCCAGTTTTACACTCTTTATTAATCCATTATTGTATCTTTGAATACATATGCTCCGTTACTAGCAGACTTTCATGTGGATAGCATGCAAACTGCCTGCAAGAAGTCTTGCAATGGAGTGGCAGCATAGGTCTTATTGGCACTGTAAGGGAAAATTACCCAAAGCCGTTTTTCCTCCATTGCCTACCCTTTAAACCCAAATTGTTCTCTTCCTCTGATTATTGCAGGTTATCCAAGGAGAGAGTATTATAATAATCTGTATTAGTCTGGGGGCGGTAATGTGGACCTGAAGTTTTAGCAAGCTCTACAGAGGTGTAGGTGACAGGTGTCAGCACTTAGT
This sequence comes from Nipponia nippon, assembly GCF_047370975.1. Lineage (NCBI taxonomy): Eukaryota > Metazoa > Chordata > Aves > Pelecaniformes > Threskiornithidae > Nipponia > Nipponia nippon. Next base: position 102,730,257 of record NW_028262290.1, on the reverse strand, counting down.
GTTTAGTCAGGATCGTTCCTGTGTTTTTAGTGTCTAGCCTCAGAAATTTGATTGTAGTCTGGATTCATTGCAGAGTTACAGTGCTGAAGATTAATGTGAGTCAAGAAGAATGGCAAATGAACTAAGTTTCGCTCCATCAGGTGTATCAGACATTTCAAAAGGTAGCGCATCACAGAGACTCATATTTGACATCTAGAAATAAAATAACAAGGACTGAAAAGAAAGATCTGTAACTACCTGGGACAAATCAAATATAAATGTTTGATTACCTCAAACCTGGGTCTAGCACAGGGAAATTTGATTGCTAGTGGTGAGTTCATGGTGCCTTGGGAAGATGGGCTATTCTACATTTGCCAGGATTGCCTTGCACAAGTGTGAATCTGAAACAAAAAATCAGATCTTTGCTATTTGCCATTTAAGTTATTCTGGTACTAACGTATATAGGCATTAATAGCAAAACCATGGAAAACATTACCCGGGTGCAAAGCACCATCATTTTCCTTTAGCAAAACCAAGTGAGAGCGTTCTGCTTTCCCCAACTCCCCCATAAAGAACTACACAGAACACTGTTTTTTCTTTTTGTTAGAGGAACCAAAAATATTGGTGCCAGATTAGTAAAAAAGGAGACTTAAAAGTTGCCAAGTTTGGTTCGTGTAAAAATCTGAAAGAAAAACACACTTCCTGAGCACCCTAGGTAAGAGAAGGCCCTGCTGGAAGTCTCCCAGCGCCATACAACTTACATGTCAATGGTCCTCTGCTGGGGAGTTGACTGCAGCATTGCTTGGTTTGGACTATTTTGGTCTGAAAAGTTATTTTTAAATAGAGAACCTAATTCTGTAACCTTTATTTCCACAAATATCCTCACTAAAGTCACTGTATTTTTTTTCATTGAAATAAGGTCATTGATGTCAGGGAGAAGGTTTGGATTAAGAAACGAACTTCTTGCAATAAATTTCTACTGCACTCTACCTCAGTTTTTATATATTTCTGCAGTATATAACCCGTTATCAGATGTATGTAAGAGATCTGTTTGTACATTATGGGAAGAAAATAGATAAATACTGTTTTTTTAAAATGGAATAGAGTATCATGAGACAATCAAATAATTTGGAACATGTTGACATAAAATGTAGAATTTCCTGGACCCAGGGATTTATCTGTCAAAGTAAGAACACGTTTAAGGTTTGATTGTCCTCTCTCCTTACATGAGCAGGCCTCCCATTAATGTCAGTGGGAGTTATACACACAAAAAGAGAAGATAATAGACATAAGTAGTAAACAAAGTAGGTGAGTAGAAATAGACTCCAGTGGAGCTAGAAAATGCATTGTTCCCTTTTCTTTCCTCTACAGAGCTTGCATCATTGTGTTTTTGTGCATTTCCAGGAAAGCAAAATCTTGAATTATAGAAACATATTTTGACTAGTTCTTATCTTGAAGAAATGCCATGTGAAATGAAGGACAGATGGATGCTAGACTGACAGCTAACATATGATAAAAATAAAGCAGTTAACAAGCTCCAGTGAACACAGGTGGGCAGTGAATCAAAGTGTCTTAACATATTAACCTATACAGTGTGGCTCCTGTGCAGTTTTTCAAAGACATCTTGCTTTTTTCATTACTGATGGAGTGAGAATTACTTTTCAGTACCTTTTTTTTTTTTTTGGTTACTGAAAACCTTTATTATGTGTTCAGCAGAGAATAGCTCTTGCAACTATGCAAGCTCCATTCTTTTATCTATCACTGATACTATTGATAAATAGCAACAGTGGAGATAATAACATTTAAATAAGACTGTGGGGTTTCTCATTAAACTTAATTCCCTTCTTAGTCAAACTTCTGTTTTCCTGATGGACATTCATTGACTTTGGTGTTACTCTTAAGTTGTCCTGGAATGGAGAATCAAGCTTATTGGTCTTAACCCTCCGCAAGTAAATCAGTGTTCATGTAATGGTTATTCCTGTGTTAGAGTCCTTTCACCTTAGCACAATACAAACAACAATAGTTCCACAAAAGGTCTCCTAACAGACAACCCTAACCCATTTTTTCTTATCTTCAAAGGATTTTGTGCTGTCGACCAGATTGAACTGCAGATGACACTGTCTAGTTAAAGCTTAGCAGGCAACGCTCTGGGAACCTTACTGCTATTTTTGCTTTTATATATCAAAATTTGTGCTTGAAAATAGCATCTGCATGTGACTTTGCACAAGAGACTGAAGGATCACAGGGGCTCTGGTTCATCAAAAGTGGCTAGTACTACCAACGTGCTTTAAGTTCAGTCTGGAAATGAATGAGGCAAGCACAATTACTGGCGCTGTACCTAAGTGTGCCTCCGGTATGCACAGTGACAAACCCTGAGGTCTTAGCCTCCTGAACATCCACATGGGGCAAGATTTTGGAGTATTCTGTGGTTCCTGTGCTGTCTGGACTCTTAATTTGATTTCTCTGAAAACCAGGATAGTTGAGGAGAGAATGTGGTGCCTGCCTGAGTTTTGTGCTAAGAAGGTCATGGCCAACACATGCACATTAGTATTGAAGTACTATAACATCCCTGGGTTAAGCACAGTCTTGGGCACCATTTTCATAGCAGCCTCCTAAGCTATTCTGCCTAAGGTATTTGTTCCACTTTGTAGCTCCATTAGTGCTTTTTTGTGGTTTGTTTTTTTTTTTTTTTCTAGTTCTGTTTCCTTTTCTCTTACCCCCTATTATATTTCCTGTTTTTTTTTAATCACAGATCTGTCTCATAGTTTATTTAGTGACATTTCTTGTCATTCTTGTCATAATAGTAAGTAAAATCTTATTAAAGTATTTTACATAAATGCTCATGGAGCTCCTGTCATCAGAGACTGCTTTGTCTTTTGCCAAAGGACAGAGCTAAGCCAGCATTATTTAGACCTGCAGGCCATTGTTTAGGATTCAGTGTAGTTCTACATATAGCCCCTTGGTGCTTGATTGCTGGAGGGAGAGAAAAGGTAATGGAAGAAGGTTTTGAGATTTGTGATGGGCACTGAGAAAAAGGAAGAGGTGGTGTCCATTGAAAACATGGTTGAAGGTGAACTTGAGCAGCAGAGCCTCCAAGGTGCTACCAATGTCCATTTCAGGGAGTGCAACACACTCAGAAGTTGTGTATGTTTTTAGGTGAGACTGAGAAGATCTATTCTGTAGACTGAACTACATCTGCTTATTTATGACAATAACATTCTTGAAACCACTGATCTTCTCAGACAGTGTTGAGTTATTCCCTTAGAGTGAGCAGGAAGGGAGAAAACAGCAGTGTCACAGCAACAGATTTGTGCAGCAGATTCCCCTGTCATCGCTCCAAACTACACTGCCTTCAGCTTTTTAATAGGAAGAAGAGAAGGCATGTCAGGAATACCTGCCCTACCAGTACAGCAAATGTGGATATAGATGCATTTCCAGTTTTGTTTTCCTTCAGAACATGCTTTCTTTTTGGATACAGGCACCTAAGCATTAGTTTGACTCCTTACAGTATAGCTGCTAAATTATGCACACATCATGGACCATTTTGAGACATTTTAATTGTGTTTAGTACGAGGACTGGAATTTCTGTATTTGAGGTTTTCCATTTCTTGTTTGTATATGCTTCTCCTGGCCACTATACCAAAGGAGGAAAAGAATACATAAAAAGCACTGAAAGTGATTCAGATGGTCCTTTGGTGCACGTGGCAGACTCAAAATCATACCGCTATTCACGAGAAGCTGGGCAGTCTGGTTGGGTAAAATCCTGCAGATGGCCTCGCTTAGGCAGTTGGCTTGTTGGTGTACTTGTGTTCCTTGGGTGTCTATTCTGCTGCTACTTAGAGATCAGAGGATTTGATCTTGTGCCTTCTGAAATCATTGTCAGTGTGCAATAAGCTTCACTGAGAGCAAGGGCAAACCCAGAGCACATGGCAGAGGAGGCAATGGGTGGGTACGTGTGATACAGCAGCTATAGCTGAGATTTACACGACCCATTTCAAGGACAATATAATAGTCTTTCTAACAGGGCTGCCATAATTTAGAGCTGCTCTTACAAGCAGTCAGCTGACACTAAGGGCTGTCATGTGTCACACAATATCACACTGCATCCTTGTCCTTCTTGAAGAGGTAATCTGCATCCCCAGCAGATAACAAGGCTTCAAACAGTGCATAAGCTACAATGACTTTTTTTTTTTTTTTACATTCCTTTTAGCACAATTGTAATAAACTAAAGCATCACACATATGATCATTTCTGGGCAGGCTCAGAGCAAATATTCCCATCATTCTCCACTATAGGGAGAAGACACTATATCCTGCTTATACCTAGATGCCACGAAGTGCCTCATCCATCCCATAAGGTTTCCCCCTTCGTTTTCTAGACTTCCTGAAAATGTTAGCCTCCTGTTTTCTCCTCTTTTTGTATTGCCCTCTCATGATGTAGGTTTTGCTCCATCCCTTCCTGTGACTTTTCTTTTATAAGACAGTCCTTCATTATTCCTCACACTGGGTTAGTAGTGTACACACTACAGTGTACTGCCCAAGCTGCTCTGTTTACTTTCAGCTCTCTCTCACCCTTCTGTCATCCTCCAACAGACAGACTCTCTGCATTCAGATTATGTTCCCCCATTCTCCACCCAATCATTGTTCCTATTTCTTTCCTTTTTACTCAGGTCTCTGACATCTCTCCTTTTTCTCTCCCCTTATTGATACTCCTGCATCAACCACTAGTGAGACACATATTTAAGAGATATGTGTAAGATGTTTAAGATACTGGTGTTTTTAAGCTGACATAGGAAGGTGAACAGATATGTGATGTTTTTCTCACATTTGAAGATATTTATCAGCTGCTAACCCCAAATTTTAAGTCTATAGGTAATTTCAGAGCTGGCTGAAGCTTCTTGCTCAGTTTGCACTGACACCTGAGTGTCAGTGCCTGTAGTTACCCCTTAGGAAAAAATGTGGCTGTCTATACTGGGAACTGTGCAAGTCTGGGGATGGAAAGGTACATATGGTGTGTGCTTCACTCATGCTTGGCACACACTCTGGAAGTGTCCGAGACACTCATCTGGATGTGGAAACACAGGTGGAGCCCTATAATTTTATCTCCTTCTCCTCCTTTCTGACCTTTGCCTCCATGAAAAGGTGAAGTCTGCAACATTTTCCAGTATGGTTGGAAGGAGCTAACACAATGCTGAAACACTGCAGACAGGTTGACACATGCTGTCATTTTGGGATTAACACTTTGAACATGTACTCATCAGGTATGAAAATCTTTCTACCCCAACACATATCAGTGTGGCAGAGACAGCTGTAAATAATCTAGCTGTATCAAGTTTTTCAACATGGCTCTACTGTGCTGCAACAGCAGATCCTAAATTTTTGCAAAGCCCTGTGGAGGTTGCATGTTCACATGTACATAGGGATGGCCATATTGGCTCAGATGAAGGACCTGTCTAGCCCAGTATTCTGCTTATCAGTGATCGTAAGAGGATGCTGAGGGGAGGGAGGGTAAGGACAGGACTGGTATATATGTTTATTTGATATGCCTCCTATTATTTTCAGCTCAGAAGACTTCCTGGTCCTGACGTTTGTCTGTTTAGCAGTCTTCAAAGCCTTTTTCTTCCAGGTGCTTGTTCAATTTCCCCATTAAAACTATGAAAAGCTTTGGACTCCTAAATGTCCTTTGACAAAGCATTTCCCAGACCTGTTACCTGCAGCATGAAGAACGTCCTACTTTCATTTGATCTGAACCTGGGTCCTACTAGCTTCACTTGATGTCTGTATTAAATCTGTATTTAAAGCTCAGGTACTGGAAGAGGCAATCAACAGGTAATGCCTATTCATCATCCTTGTGTTAGCACCTCACATATTGCTGTTTTTGCCTTGCTAAGCTTTATTCTTACAAAAGAAAAGGCTCTAACAGTCAGTGAACATCTACTTGCTGTGTCTAATCTGTACTGATTTTGTGAAACTAAATTCTTGGCAACCTGTCTCCTTCCCTCCCGTAGCCCAGGCCAACCGGATGCTCTAATTCAACATAGCCCTGCAGCAGCCTCCACCATTGTATTCAAGTAAACTTTGAGTGTTAGCTTAGAGCAAAAAAGGCTTACATAAGTGATGCCCTTGGTCTTATGCGTAGAGCCAGGATACGTGATGTAAAGAACTCCCTTTCTTCCTTAATTGTATAATTTAATCATATTGCATTTCTTTTTTGGCAAAGAGGTCCTTCTTTCACATGTTGACTGCAGGTTCTTAGTCTGTGCCCAAGTGGCCACAGAGTGCTCCGTACTGACTGACCCTTCACAGCTATGTTTTCAGAAGAGATTGAGGAATGTATATCTCAATTTGCAGGCATTCAACTTAATACACTACAAAAGTATCTGATTTATCAGCCAGGGTCTACCACTCTCTGGTAAAAAATGAGGTTAATTTGACAATGTCTCAGGCGAGACACCCAAAACGGTGACAATGTAGATTAATTAAAAAAAGACCAAAGAAACCACAGGAAACTCTTGTTGAGTAGGCATCTCAAGATTCAGTCCATTACTAAAAATAATTAAGGATGTAGATTATTTTAATAACCCATCAGATGCTTTCACAGGAGATATAATAAAGCTTGCTGGATTCCTTCCACAGAGGCAGCTTGAATATGAAATATTGCTTCTGATTTTTAAACACTGATAGATACAGGTATTAGGACCTCCTCTTTGGGCATCACCCGAATGGCTGGACTCACACTTTGCCCATTTCCTAGGTTCTACGCTATTATCTCTTTGTGGGGTAGTGAACACCTTTATGCTGAATAGGTCTTAGGCTATATCCTTCTGTCTGTCCATGACTTTTCCCTCTTGACAAACATCTCAAACAGCTTTTTCATAGGTGCTTCTTAGCAGATCAACTATAAGTCCTTTCAGTGTGAATTCAATTTGATTTTATTTGCCTAAAGTAAGTAGGTGAGATTTAATTGCTTTGAATTTTATAAATCATTTTACTCTGTATGAGGGCTGTCTGTGGGTATTCACAAAGTTCTGTGCCCATAATTGTTGATGTGGTGTCTTTTATGAAACTCCTACAGATGCACACACACTCTTCAAGGGGAAAAACAAAAGAAATAAAAAAAGAAAACAACACTGCGTTTTGAGTTATAGCAGCAGCCAAATATCTCCTGAAACTGGTTAACTTACATGCATCTTGCATCTTCCTTAAGGTTAAAAAGAGCCACTTCATTTTAAAATAATGTAATAAAAACACTGCTGTCAGGCTGAGACCTTGTCTGCCAAGCCTAACCCTCAGATGAAGTTTTACAGCCAAGTTATAAATCCCTAAAAACCGGAGCTGGTAGTGAGGTTATTGACAGAACCTTATCTAAGGAGTCCTGTCCTGGTGGGGAGGGGGGCTCAAACTGAAGGCTTCAAAACAAAGACAGTCTGATAGCAGAGCCTCAGTCAGTTGCACAGATAGTTTGGCCATACGTGGTAAGCATCATGCTAGTTTATTTATTTGTTTATGAGTGTGTATTAACCACCAGGGTTTGTATATTCTCAAGCTCCCTTTGATCCTTTTTTTTAAAAACAAGAGTTCTGCCATCTGTAAACATTTCTGTGCTGACCATGCCTTTGGCTTAGTCAACATATGAAATCCATAAAAGCTTATTTTTTGATAAAAGAAATGGCTAAAGACAATTGACATTATCGTTTGAAGTTCATGGCATTTCATGCTAATTTAGTAATGTAGAAACGGAACAGAGGCCTGGATTTGTGTAAAGAACTTGTCCAAGGTTGTAACCCTTAACATATTTTTTACACGCTTTCTCTTTTTATTTTTGTCTCCTATACAAGAAATTTAATATGATTTTGATTAGTTTCTGATGAGTTGAAACTTCGGTAAGTGCAACTCCAGTATTGGAGTTTTCTGTCACTGCTATATTTGGGCAATGATTTAGGAAGACTGGTTATTTGCTTTATTCAAATAATAAAAGACTGTATTTAGAAACTTCACTGAAAGACAAAATATTCTTACTGTGTATCTAAAACGATGTTGATCCATGTATAATGTTTCTCAGAACATTCTGGTCCAAAATGGCTTCAATACTGAGTCGAGGAACAGCATTCAAGACATGTAAATCCTGTTCTTGACTCTGACAGACTGCCACTAACTTATGACATGACTTCAGTTGAGTCACTTCACCTTTCTGTAGATCGCATTATCCCACCAGCTGCCAAATGGCTCTTGAAATCCATATTCACTACAGAAATACTGTGGGACTTTACTGATCAAAATGGAAGGGGTTACAGAAGTAGTTTATGGTTTGCGGAAGGTATGAACATATTTCTGAATGAAAAAAATAGTGTCCATATATCAAGGATACTGACTTTACTATGGCTAAGACTGTTTTTTTTTTTTTTTTTCGTATAAGCATTATGGTTAATCTGTGCATACCCATTCAATGGGTTGGAAGAAAGGTCTACATACCAAAGTAATGCAACAAGCTGGGACACCATAAGCATCTTAGACACATAGATTTGGAGCAGCTTCTACCCATTCTATTGATGAGGTCAAGGTCTTCACACAGATAGGGTCATAACCTTGGGCCATTCAAGGATAATAATCGTCACTTTTGTCATGCACATAATGAGGAGCAATGATGCGGTCCCCGTACGTTGATGTGAAGGACAGATCCACTCACTCAGACAAAGCAGGACTCGGGCACTTTTAGAAGTGTATGTATGTGTGAAACTGTTCCAAAAGCCATATTCTGTAGTGATCAAAGATTTGTTAAATGCAACAGTGCAGGACTCTAAGCAAGAAACTGAACAGCTGCATTTATTTTATGAGTCTACATTTCAGAAGTAACTCACACAAATATGAATGGAGAGCTACAGACCGGGAAGTGTCAGCACGGAGTCCAGATTTGCTGAGAATCCCTTGATGGAGAATAACAACAGCAGCAATACCCGCTAGTATGCTGGAATGGAATAAGTGCTGACTGGTTGTAGCAACACGGATACACCTGTGCATAGCTGTCAGCCTGAGAACAGAGCCCTGGCTCTGGCTGATCCTCAGTGCTGTCCCTGTTCCATGGTTACATGTCAGTGCAAAGGCTGTTCAAGCCTCAAATATTATGATCAAGTTTTCCACACTAGGATTTAGAAAATGGGAAGTCTTGCTGCTCTGGTAAAAATGTCGGTATATGAGAGACTTCAATCACAAAACCTCTCATTGCCTCTATTCTCTGCATAACTACAATGAATATGAGCATGTTTGTTTCCATTCTGTGCATCTGGTAGTTCCTAGGACTTCTGACTGAACCTGGGTCAGTGGTAATACCACAGTAACATCCTACTGTGTTTAGAATGTACACCCAGCTGTGTTTGTAATTTTTAGTGCTGAAACACAAGCTGCAGCATCTCAAGGAATAACAGGGGAAACAAAACAATGCAGCAAGCCAGCATCCATCATGTGCTCTTTCTGTTGCCTCCCAGAGCTTTCATTTAATTTTTCAGTGAAAACTTTTGTGTCTATTAATAGAACTTCAATCAACTATTTGAACAGTAAATCCAAGATGGCTAGCACAAGAAGAAATTCTACTAACAGGGCAGTTGAGCAAGTCCTGAAAGCTCAGCTGAAAACATACTTGTTAAATCCTGCTCAGAATGTACCATGCTAGAAGATGTTTCTGCAGACTCCTAGCTAGTAAATGTCATATTTACTCTGCTTTAAGACATAAAGCTTAGTTCCCAGTTTTTGACTTCATGCTCCTTTCAAAGCTGGGAACGAGTGTGCATTACTGTATTGCCCCATACTGAAGGTCCCTCTAGCTCAGTACCCTGTCTCCAACATGGGTAGGGAACGAATTATCAGACGAGAGTTTAGGAACATGGTAAGCATTCAGCACTGCCTCCTCGAACTATTCTCCCAGCTTCTGACAAATTGTGTCTCAGAAACCTGCTAAACCAGAACTTGTGTTTTTGTGCTCTGTTTCTCTGGTTAGACATGTGTGGGGAGGGAGATGTTTTTCTGCAACTAGGAAGGAGACAAGACTTCACTATTAGATGCAGATAGATATATCATAGTCCCCCATGTTTTGGTTAGTTGCGTCAGGTATTGACAGTAGCAAGACTGAAGTAACACAAATGTCCAGCCTCAACTGGCCAAGCCTATATGGGACACTGACAAGCAGTTGCAATGGATGCTATAGGCATGCTTTTTCTACAAGCTATAATCTTTGAAGGCTAGAATGGAGACTGTGGATTTATAGCTTCAGTCTTAAAGTGAGGATCCATGCATTTTGGTCCCTTTTGTGAAATCCTATTCAAGCTTAGGAACCTAAAGTTACGCCCTGAAATCTGTAAATCAAATATTCTGTGTTGAGAAAATGCAGACCATGGACCTACGCAGATGAACCATCTACAGAGAGTTCTCCAAAACTGGCAAGAAAAGAAGTTTGGAAGGGACTGAAACTGGAAATGCTGAGCCTGGGACTTTGCTTGGTGGGGCAGTAGCACTCTCTCTGCCTTTTTTTAACACCATATGCTTAATATTTAATAGGCACTCATCTGCTTAATATTTGAGGCTTTGTTTGTAGTGTATTGTTATTGTGGAATCTAGCAAGTGGTCCTAACAGGATCCCTGTCTTGGCAAGTTGTGGGACATCTAGCACTTGGGGCTGTGCTCTCCCAACCAAACTCAGGCTGCCAACCAATCTCTTTCATCTTTTCGGTGTGCAGTATTGAAACTCTTCTGGAAAGGACCTAGCAATGGCATCCTATGGCAAGAACATATGAGATGCACAGAAGTGGCACATTTAAGCCCATCCATATTATAGATAAACATATCTTTTGGCCTGTTTTAGCTGGTAACAAGAAGAAAGTTTTATTCATGCTTGCATACTACTTTGAGTCTGGACTTGGATTTGGCATTATGTTTAGTGAATGTGGAGGCAAGGAAGCATGGGTTTGAATACCAGCCTAGTTCTCAAAATGAAGCGTAGATTTTATCTTAATGCCCAATAGTAGTGCAATAAAGAACAAAATCAACATCTATCATGGGCAGTTTGTTACCTCTTTGATCTTCCATATGAGAAGAGTCTTGTTTTGGGGTTTTCTTTTTTTTTTGGTGTTTTAATAATCACTCAATGGGCACAGATAGCCCAGCTGGTTGTAGGACTGTGCCCTGCATTTTGGGAAGTGGTCAGGCCTACAGTATTGCCAAAGGAATTTTCTACCTTGGACATGGAAGCTCTTGGTTGTCTACAGTGCTGGCACTTTTCAGGGGGAGTTTGAATGGGGGAAAATGTTAAACATGGGGTAGGGAGAGGAGTGTGCTTGGTCTAAGACAATTGTTCTTACCACCTTCTCCCACTCCTCATGCTGAAATATTGTAATGGAAAATACATTTGTCTTGTTTACCAAATACCTGAGAAAAGACTGTCATTGAAATGAATGGTTTGCTGGGTTATACAAATGTAGAAACAAAGACATACACCTAGACAAATGAATAAGGGCTGACATGTAGATTGCAAACTGTTAAAGAAGCTGCCTCAGATAGGTCTCACAATGTTAACTTTCATGTGGAACTGCTTAAATCAGAAATCTTAAATTCATTACCCAAGAACTATGGAAGAGAGTGTATCTGTGTATGAAAAATTAAAACTCAGATCTCAGGGGCCATCTTTCAAGATCAATGAAGATCCACACAATTTTGTGTAAAGGCAATCAGATGCAAGATTTTTATTTTTTTTGCCTTTTAATACTTTACTGCAGGTTTAATTGCAGCAATATTTCAATGCCAAAGAGAGTAATTTGCAGCTTGAATACAGCATTAGATCTGCAATACCCGACATTTTAAAACCTCAGTATAAAAAGGAGCATTTGGTACTAGTACCACAAGAATTCTCATTTCCTGTTCAACTTTCAAAGAAATTGAAGTTAAATGTCTATATTAACGTTTATAAAATTTTAGGAGTGATTCCCTTATTACATAATTAGCTTAAGCACTCTGCATATCTGCCAATTAGAGACATTACTCAGAGCCTGCCCTGGAACAGCTGCATTCCTAGACAGAAAAAGATACTAATGTGGCCCTGGGGGAGAGCTCTCCATTTTGACAGAATCAAACATTCTTGGAATACAGTTATTACAATTCATAATTGTTCACTTTAGGGGAAAAAAAAAGCAGGGAAAAAAGTATCTTGTTAATAAAACAAAGAATTCTAATAGCTTTAAATTCATATTTCAAAATTCTCTGCAGCTGAGGATGCAGGTAGCAGGAGGGGGGGTGTGGTTCTCTATGTTGTGTATAATAAGAAGTAAAAGCAGGAGCTCTGGCTACATATGGCTCCCTAAATCTGGTCAGATAGTGACGATAAGGGTAATGACAATAGGGATAAGTATTAGAGGGTAGCACTGTGATTGAACTGATTAAGGATGAGCCCAAAATGCATGAATTTAGAAGTAGCAAAGCATGTGAGTCTATTTGGCTGCATCTGTGACCCCGTTACCAGGTGATGGGATTTCATGAAAAGAAACATAGAAAAGAGGAAATAAGGCAGAAATCTAGCTTCTCTAGAGTTATCGCAGCAATTAATGACTCCCCAGCAGACAAGATCAGGAACTGCTACACTATTTAAAAAATCTCTTAATTACTACAAATTGTTTTCACTGCTTCTCCAGCGGCGTGACAGAGAGAACTACGGTGATGTCTAGACTGCTTAGGTCAAGTGGGTTAAAGCACATGGGATCCAACAGCGAAGTCTAACAAAGCATAGTTGTGTGGTACCCAAGAGGAGCTCAACCAAGTTTGTAACAAATGTATCCTGCTGCACAGATCACCTCATCCTGGAAGTCTGGAAAATCGGTGGCCTCTTCTGCAATGAAACTGTTGGTACTTCTGGATTATTTCTGACTCTTGGGGAAAAAACCACCACCCCCTTACAAGCTAAATAAATTCACATTTAATTTAAAGAAATCTAAAATTTTATTCCAGAGGGCCCAATGTCTTTTTTGCAACTTCAGGCTCACTTGAAAAGAAGCTCTCACTACGCTTTAAAACAGTTCTGAATATCTGTGTCCCATCTGGGCGACCTTTAACAAAGCAATTATCACTCCTGTTTGTGAGAACAGTGCTCCTATTTCCTGCCTACAATTCAATGTGATAGAAACTATGGAGAAACCTTAATAAATCTTTCTGACTTGAAACTCCTTTTCTTAGACAGATGTAAAAGACCCTTCCAAAAGCATCACGCTTTCATACCCTTCAAAGTGGTGTCAAGTGCTTAGCATCTTGCCAAAGTGTACGAGAGTCAAAGCAATGCAGTTCACTCCAAGCCAGGGCTGCCTGTCCTGCTGAGGCACTGGAGAGAGCAGTCATAGTGCTAAGTGAGGCATGTCACATGCTGTAGGTGCCTAATTTCAGCAGGTCTTTCCACTGGCTATGTACAGAGATGAAGGAGCTTTGGAGACCAGGTGGTCTGAATTGCTCGTTCCTCTTTTGACTCTGAGTACTACAAGAAGTCAGCGACTCAATTAGATGATCTGAAACTAGCCTGGTCTGCAATCTGCAACACTAGCATTGGTTTTTAAACTTCTTTACCCCTGCAACTGGGAAATCTGGCGTTTCAATGCAGATCTGCCTTTAAAAACTGTTTTATTTGTATTCATACACTGGTGATAAGACCATTACATAATTCATATAGCATCCATTGGTTATTATTGCAGTTTAAGAGAGAAGAAACTAATTTTGTTTGATTTCAAACCTGCTCTGACACTGTAGCTTTCTAAGCCTAACCTGAACCTCAATGAGTTAGTATTCAGCTGAGGAAAGATTGTCTAAGAAGTAGGAGAGATTAAAAAAATCCATGTCAAAAACAGGGTGAAGCCAGCAATGACTATACAGGAATGAAAAGTGAAGATTGCAAAAGAAACAGAACACAGAAGAGAGAACTTCAGCAGAATATACAATATGAGTCTTCACGCTAGAAAACACAAAGGCGATGATATTACATTGATGGAGTTTATGTTAGATTGATCTGCAAATATCCACAATTGTATACTTTCTTATTATGAACTGAGAGTGCTGCTGGGACTGATCTTTCTGTCTACTACATACATGCATATGACAATTATATACATTTTCACAAAAGGGATCTTACTAAATGTATTTTGTTTGTGTGGTTTCTAAGCATCCCAGCACTGAGGTTCTTAATGGTGTGTCCATTAATTATGATTTCTGGTTACCTTAGTGGATGTCCCGAAAAGTAAAGTTGAAAATCCCTGATTTTTGGTCAGTGCATGAACAGAGGAGGGTTTAATGAAGAATAGTTTGCACACTACCTAGTAAACTTAATCACAGCATGTTCCACTTTCCTTCTTTCTAACATTTAGGTTGGGGTACATTTCAACATTCACAGACTATTTTTTTCCTGTGCTACCTACCAATCTTTTATTATTTTCTTGGAACGAAGTTAGAAATCCTAAGGTATCTCTTCCAATTGCATATAAGCTGGACTGGATTCTCTGCTTACTCTAGACAGAGGTCAAGACTTTTATTTTTCTCCTTTAAATGGCTGTAGCTTTTCTGTAAAAGACATGACCAATGGTTCAGGAATTACAAACAGCAAAACAAGTAATGGGCTTTTCAAACTGACTGGTGGCTTCCAGGAATCGTTTTCACATGAAGAAAAGGACCTGCAGTCTTCAGAAACACACTGTGGGGCAAAGTACTTTTTGCCATGATGCTTAGTGGCACTAGATGGAGAGGGACTAGATTTCCAGTGGCACAGTTATGGATCCCCACTAATTGAACTGGTATGTCTAAGAGGAACTGAATTGTCTAATCAGTTACAGAAACTGGACTGGTTGCTTGCACAGGCTGTTTCTTAGAGTGGTGACTGTTTAAGTGTATGCTGCTCAGACTCAAAACTTATTGGGCACTTAGTAAAAAGTTGCAATGTGGATGGTGGCAAGCAATATATTATGGTATTTACACAGTGCATTGGTAGTTTTGCTGTATTATTAATACATTTATGCTTAGATACAAAAGGGATGTAAGCAAGCTCTTGCCAGTGTTGTATTTTTCAGGAAACAGAAAATTAACAACCCAAGATATAAAGCTCTGGCTGTGACAAGCTGAATTAGCAGATATTAGGGAATGAATATGAGTTATGAAGACTGAATTTACACGTGATATGGTCAGCTGAATAATATACATAATTCACAACAATCAAGAAAGTGGGAATGGTGAGATAAGATTTGGGGTAGGGTTCTCAAAGCCTTCAGGAAGCTTCGTCCTTGTTGCTAATTAATTGGAATTTTCAACTTCTGGCAAAAATTCTAGCAGACAGCCTGCAGGATATGATCTGTAAGATTATTAGCCCAGACCAAGTAAGCTTTGTAAATGAATGACTACGACCAGAGAATTACAATGAAAATACTGAATATTATCTAAAAAGCTACTGGCATGCAGGAACCCTGGCAGCCTACACAACCAATGATAAAAAGACCTTTGACAAAATAAACTTGAGGTTTCCTATATGCACATTAGGAGAAAAGTAGGATATTTATAAGCTGGTAAGAACTTTTATATGAGGGTCTCAGAATAAATGACATTTCACAAATTACCTCTGCTAGGAAGATTTTTCAGTGGAGGATGGTGCAAGTCCGGTGGATGTCTCAGGGTTCTTTTCTTTGTTTTCTAGTGTTTTTGGAAGAAGAAAAAGTTAGCTTACAATTGGGCAAGTTAATATGATTGCTGACTGTATCAATGTGACACTTAATAGTCACGCAGGTAGTTTACAATAGTTAATGTAAGCGTCCATAGTTAAGAATATCAGTAGCAATAATATTTTTGTTGAAAAGCGTGTGGGTGTTTAATTGCATCTCACCTCATCATGTTTGTCAGAAAGTTTCTGTGACTTACTTATTTCCAGAAATGTGTTATTATCTATCATCTCTTGCATCTGCAATGCCTCCACAGGCTTAGCATCACAGACATATATTCAAGGCAAAATAAATGTAGCATCTATACAAAAGACAACTTAACCTGCTTTGGCTAGTGAAATATCTACTACCAAATAGTATCATAATTTGGAATAACACCTTCAGGGGAGGTGAAATCAAGTGAGGCATATACACAGATAAATAGTTTCTGCAAATTATTTTGTCAATTACCACATACAACTTGATTCCAGGGGCTGGTTTTGGTGAAAGCCAATCTCTGGCAATCTTATTGCACAAGAGCCAGTTTTTCCTTTATTAAGATAAGGTAAATGATGCTGCCAGATGATCTTGCAGTATGTCATAGGTACTGACCTGAAAGTAATTTCTCCTTATGTGTAAAGTCCCCAGTGCCTCTAACATGATCTAGCCATGGGTACTGAAAGATGTTCAACCTGAAATTACACCAAGGAAATAAGGATCAAAGTGCTCCTCAATTGATTTACTATCACTTGCGATAAATGAATATGACCTGCTGATGTGATACCTAGTAAGGACAGGAAGAAGTAATAATACTGTACTGTGAATCCTGTGATCACTCCTCCAGGCTGATCACAGAGGCTCAGGAAGGGAAAATGTTCCTCCAGTCTGAGAGTGTACAGGAGATCATGCATAAAATTCCTGTCCTTGTGATGATGAACATTGTTCCAGCAGTACTTACAGAAAGCATCATTCCACATCTTCGCAGAGTAAAAATGAAGCTGAGCATGGAGAGAAGTGGCAATAGTGAAAAAGATTTAGTCAGATTCAGATTAGAATTCAGAATGTAAATTTTTATCTGTTACTTTATTTAGTCACTGAAACAATCTGAGTTTCCCCTCACTTAAAGGCCTTAAATCAAAGCTGAGAGTGTAAGCCCTCTTGTTTAACTTTGGGTGTCTTCTGCATGTACCTCTGCTCCTGAGCAGGTCATCCAGACTTCCTTCAGATTTAATGGGGAGACAAGACATAAATATGTGCAAACAGCACTTTGTTCATCCAGTCTGCTGTAGGAAGATTTAAAGATAACTTTTTTTGGAATAGCTGATAAAAATCTACTATTTCCTTTTCCATCCCATTTTTATGAAGAATGTCCAGGACTAGCTCACAGGTGGCCATGTCATATGAATCTCACTCTGCATGTCTTTAGTGTCACATGCAGGAGAGCAGCTGAAAGATATGGAATTTAAATGGAAAAATCCCTAGGTGAAATTTGAAGGCCAGTATTGTGCAGGAGGCTAGAGAGGGCCCTTAGATAGATCCCTCTGGCCTTAAAATTTCAATTCTAGGAAATAATGCCTGGCTGGGAGTAAAACAATCAAGACTGAAGTTATGCCAAAAGGTGAAGATACTGTAGTGATAGTTAATTTTAAAGGTAGTTATCTAGTGTCCTCTCAAAAGCCAAGTAATACTGGCAGTAGAGGATATAATGAATGATACTGCAAAACTTAAAGTCTCCTGAAATAGCTGAAAGTAGCAAATGAAAATGGAAAAGGAGCACAGATGTGACTTCTGAAAGGAACAGTGACAACAACAGAAGGAGCAGAACCTCACAAAATACACATGCTGAAGTTATCACTTAAGTCTGTGTGTTTATGCCTATTAACAAGTATAAAGGAAAAAAGGAAATAACTTTAATGGAAAATGGCTTGTATATAGTATATGTATGTATGTATGTTGTGCTATATAGCTCTTAGGCTATAGCTTTTAGGCTCTCTCCAAATGACACTGAATTCTCTTGCCACATGGATGTTTAGGCATTATTAAGCATGGAATTTTATTGTGGGAATGAGCATTGCAGGATTAGCCCTTTCCCATCCATTATCTCTTGTCAGAACATCATACGCTCTGCATCATATTAGCTAGGTAACTGTTCAGGTCTAATATGACTGTTCTGTGCTGATACATCATATCTCCCTTTTTTTAAAGTTTCTTTTTCTCTATTATTTCCTCTTGCTAGCCAAACACATATTCATTGTGTAAAAATAAATATGGTCTACATATTTTGATTTCATGATCAAACAGTTTTCCAATGAATGAATGCGTACTGTTTATGTCTTCTATATTGCAGTGTTTCACAACACTGTTGACAAGTCACATCATTTTCAAGGTTCTTAAAAGCAGTTAAAATAATGTTCATACTAGCAATAATTAGCAAACAGACTATATGAATAATCACAGTCATTCCCACAAAGATTTCTTGTTTTCACAGACCAATCCATTACCTGCTTCAATGAACCGTCTTGTTGTTAATTTGCAGGGCTTTCACCCCTAGGTGATGGAAATACCTGCCCTCTTCCCAGTCTCCCATTAAGTATGGTTTTCAGTAATATGTATAATTCATGAGAAAAATTTGTTTGTCAAGCATTCCAGACAGGTCACTTAAATCCTAGATCAATTGATAATGTTCACACCAACATGGCCTGGAATGAAAATAACCCTTATACTGACTTCAGTATTACCTTTAAACTAATAAGTTGGGCTTCAACTTTTAAAGATGCATAGGTATCATTATTATTTTAAATAAAGATTAGCAACAGAGCTTTTAAAAAAATGATTGCTACTCTGAATGCACTACTTACAATGCTAGCAACAAATATAATGCACTGTTACAAATGCATTCTGGCTTTTCTTGCAGCAGCAGCATGTGGGAAGCTGAATGGGGAAGACAATTCAGGTAGCTTTTAGCTTCTAAAGCACCAAGATATAATCTATCTGGAACAGTGAAGTTATCATTCAACATATCTTGAAGGTTTACGTTAAAATTTCCATCCCCATTGCACCTCCCCTCTGTCCCAACAAGAATATCCTATCCTGTGCAACTCAAAATGTCATGAGCAAAATCTAAATATAAGTACCCTTGATAGCAGTTAAAGTCAATTGCATATATCATCTCTTCCTGTAGGTAAAGGGTTTGCTTTCTCTTTCCATGATTCTTTTTCTCTTACACATCTTTATGCCAGCACTGAGCAAAAATACACCACTTCTATTCAGCATTGGGTACTTCATGAAGGAGAAGGCAGAGGAGAGCACTGCCCAAAATTTGTTTTTTTGTGTATGATCTTATGTCAGTGGACATTTTCCCAGTGATGTCTATGGAACCAATGCTCTAATTAGGGCTTGATCTGAGACAATTAATTGTATTTTGATGCACATTAAGAGAATTCTGAATTTGTGGAAATTATGTATTATTAAGCATTTTACCATCTCACCTTCCCAGTTACACATTCATACTGTACTTAGTTGATTTATTCTTCCATTTATATTTAAAACCAGCAGTCAGTACTCTGGATCCAGTCAATGTAAACAAGTCTGAGTACTACAGTGCCCACATATAATTAAAAAATAGATATATGTAAATGTGACATTTTAGTGAACAGGTGTAAATATATCAGTCTGCTACAAGCTAGCATTTCCTGCTCATAAACATTATTCCCTTATTGCTCTGTGCTCACTGTGCTTAATCCTGCAGGAATTATGATGTTTGTTGCTACTTTTTGTAATGTACAGAACTTTTATACAAATGTATGCAGAGAGCTGTGACAGTTACATAAATACTCCTGACTAAATGAATACTGAAAAAAAAAGTTTTGCGACACTTTCTTACACTAAGAGCACTTACTTGTATTGCATACTGGAAACCTGAAAATTGACCTTCTTACTTAGGTCATCAACAATTCTCATTGAGCCATACTTTCATAAGCAGCCAGTTGCTGAACTCTCACTCAGACCAGCAGAAGTCAGGCTAGATCCTTTCACATATCCCGCTGTTGGGCTATTTGTTCTTAGGCCCATGGGTGGAAGTCAGGCCAAAGGCATATCCCTACCTCACTGAGAAGGTCTGAGTCACTGCCATGGACAACACTCCTAAAACAAATATCAGACGTGGGCAGGGTTCACTTCTGCAGGTGCCGCGCTGAAGCCTCTGACATCATTGCAATCTGCTTTCTTTCTTCAGGCGACATTTGTCTCACCTGAATTCTGTCATATTAATAAGCAAGTGCTTGGCCTAGCTTAGTCACCCAAGCTCCCTCTCTCATAAATGGAAGGTCACAGGCACCTCCCCTAGCGGTTAATCCACTGTCTTCCCAGAAGAGAAGTCTAGGCCAGTGGGATGACTCATCTGTTCACTGCACAGGCAGGTGAGAGACCTAGCATCAACTTGATGCTGAATTTTTTGTTGTTTAGCTTAAAGGTTTAGATGAAGTGAATCCTGCTCTAAGACATTAATTTTCTTCCTCCTTCATGCTTTTTGTATATATTTAATAAAACTAACTTTAAGTTGGCAGCTTGCTATTTTCCTGTTTCATAGAGTCGTTGCTCATGAAGGGCCATGTGTGTGCTACACCTTAATATGAGGTGAGTTAAACTCTGTGATCTGAGTCACTGAGGTTGTCAGACAAGGTGATATCTTCTAGCTTTGAAGTCCATCAGGCAGGAGAAGTTCACTCCAGCACAGTGTTGGCCCAGCATTTATAAAACAGCAATTCGTAATGATAAAGTAAGGAAATGTCCAAGTGAGGGACAGATGGATGACTTCTTTCTCCACCTTTTCCAATAAGACCTGCACAAATGCATGACATAGATGAGGACTTGTAGTTGCATGGCTTCTCTGACACAAGAATGATGTACACATAGTTATTACCTACTTCCAGTGGTACAGAAAAAAGAATAAACTCATATGAATTGTGTTTCTGACCATGTTTTGAGAAATGAGCAACCTTTATCATCCAAAACAACTAAACTTTGAACTACTCACATCACCAAATTCCCATCTATCCAACTTTAACTCCACCTACATGGTTATATGCTTATGGTTAACAGAAACAGTTGTCCTACCTGAGGGAGCAGTTTCATGAAATGCTGCCTTTGTTTGTGAAACTGTTTTAAGAACTTCCTGAAGTCAGAGTGCCCCTAAACTGGAAACTGCCTCCCTGACTACACAAAATAGGCAGTGACTTTAAGCAAGGGCATGGTCATGGTCCTGCTGGGAAAGCCCTGAAAAGCCTTGGCTTCTGTTGCCCCCAAGAGAACAAGGGGCACGTGGTTCAGCAGCTACTGCTGGCAGAGCATCGCCCAGCAGTGCCTCACCCCAGCAGCTGCGGTAGCAGCAAACCTGACTTTCCCAGGGCTTTTTCTGCCAGTAGCTCTGCATCTCAGATCTGCCTCATCCCACATCTGCCCCTTCCTACGATTGGAGTTGTGGTTCCTTAATCTCGTGATGACAGATCCCCATTTTGCGTGTGCTGCGAAGAAGCCTTGAGCCAGGTCTGCCAGGAAATGATTGCAAGGGCAAAGAAGTAAGGGTTTGGTAGGGTGAATGATCAAACATTCAAGACATTCAACAACAGCAAGAATATCATAAGCTTGTATGTGGGGATACAAATTGCAATGAGCACATTCATGTTTGTGCTGGATACGTGAAACCTGTATTTGCATGAGCCAGTTAGGATGGCTGTGTATGATGGACAAGGCAGGTACTTAAAAGTATGTTCTTCAGACATGTTCTTCATCTGATGTAAATTGGCATAGCTACCTCCTCTTTAATGAACTGATGCCTGCTTTTACCAGCTGGCCCCAGTTTACTTATATTTTAAATCTTTTGCTGTACTGTTTGTCGAGAATATCGAAAACATACCTTGTTTCTATCTTGGCTTTTTGACTTCAGTAAACTTCTAGCTAAACGATCATTTCATTGCCAAGACCTCAGATCATACAATTGCTTAATGAGAGGGGATGTGTGGACTTAGATACTCAATTTGTTTCCTGATATCTAAACAAATCTAAGCTGTCTGTTTGTATATGAAAGAGCCGTCTCCTTATTACCAGGAGAGGTAAGCTCTGCAGGGCAGGAGCTATCTTTCTCTTCTGTTTGCCCAGTGGCCAGGCAAATTCTTTTTATTGTGTTTTGGTTGTGCCTAGAGGCTAGGTCATGGATCAGGGCCTCCCTGCACCAGACAGTATACAGAGGCTTGACAAACAAACGGTTTTTACCCCCAAAGCCTGCTGATTTATATAACCCTCCAGTTACATAAATAACAGTTTGGCTATCAAGGTGTCCTTGTTCCACAGGGATGTTGTTTATGTCAAATGTTGTATTTAATTGTCCCTGTGCTCAGACGAGCATGTGCATGGCAAACTGTGCAACATGGACCAGCCTGGTCCCATAATGTAGTCCCTCCCGCTCCTGTCCCCAGTGTGTCAGGAAGATGGGGGAAAGAGTATAACTATGTCTATGTTAGCAAGTGGTGCAGCACTGTAGAGTGGCTGAATGAAGTGATACAGCTGGTGCTGAGGACCTGGCATCCCTGCCATGTGCATTTTGGGGAGGTTTCTTTTAGATAGCTCTGATGTGCCCTAGTGGTGGAAGTGCAGCTTCTGGTACAGTTTCACCCAAAAGGAGTTCAGTTTATGTCTCTGAGATTGCTCCATGCTTAGACAGTGGTATATGGCACTGATGGCAAGATCTGCTTCAGAAGTGCGCTCCTGACTCAAAATGGTCAGTTGTATATGACGAAGAGCACTCATTTCCTTGACCATCTGAAATGAGGAAGGCAGAATATAATGCTTTATTTTATTACAAGTATGCATGTATGTTTCTTCTAGAAAGGACCTTCCTTCAGCAAAACATGGAGAAAAAGGAGGCCTGACCCAGCTAAGGTCAAGCTGCATGTCTACAACAGACATGATGTACCACAATATTTTGCAAAGAGATATCTTTCATCTTTCTTATCTGAAATACACATGAAATAATTGTGTGTCTGATGTTAACACTGGCAAAAGAACATTGGCAATCTTCAGAGTTTAATCTGACAATAAGATGCTCAAGTTAATTCCTAAATGGGTTTAACTGATTAGCTGCACTTTTTTCCCCCAGGAAACTGTTTCATCTGTCACCATGACATCACTGAAGATTAGATGCAATGTCATATAAATCTGTAGGAAGCCCATCTTTTAAATCTTAGTATTTCTGAAGGTTTTTTTAGTATGAAAAATAGAGTACGTGTAAATAAGTAAAAGTTAGCTTTGACTAATGGAAAATGGTTCTCTGCATATTGGCTCTAAATGCAGCATATGTTTGAAAATGTTTTCGCTTTCAGCTATCAGCAAAGGAAATCAGTCCTAGGTTGTATCAGTGTCATATGGGGACAAAATACATTTTCAAGCAAGAGGGAAGTCTTTCATAGAAACACCCTGCCTCACTGCATCTGGAGACATGAGGTCTAAAGGAAAAAGAAGCAACCCAAAAAGTCCAATCCTATTCACAATATCTCACACCAAGTATTACTCTGTGATCTTTCAAAGTCCTTACCATGCAATGGTCAAAGTTGGGGTATCTTGCCTTGCCAGTGCTTTTTTGAGACAAGGCCAAATGTACACCAACTCGGGAGAGTAGACTCTAAGCATATATCAGGTTTGGATTTATCCCTATAATTGTACGAGGAATCAGTGGATTAGATTTCAGCTACAGCCACTTGATTTGGAGAAAAGTAGGTAAAAATCAGCAGGTGGCAAAATGACAGCTGTGGAAAGATGAGCCACAAAACTGTCCATAAAAAAATTAACTTGATTCCCTATATTTATCTCATTTTTCAACCCTTTGACCTCTTAGTATTCCAATAGGCCATCAGAGACCCCTAATGGGATAGATACCAGGTACCCTAGGAAGCAGTGGGGCATAGTATCTGTATTTACTATTTATTTGAAATATTGTGCTCTATGACCAGCAGGTCCTCAGAGGGCCATCAGGAATCTGAAGGACTCCTACATTGCCCGGTTAACAGTCACCTGGAGATAGAAATAATACGTACACTGTGAATGGTTTTAGTTTTCCTTTCTAGTTTCTTGTGAGAGGAACTAAATTCTAGTTCTTTGTCTCCTGAGAACTTTTTAATGGAAAATGTTATTAGCTTGGTACATGGCCTGTTTCTTACCTTAACAAGAAGTAAAAAGGTCAAAGGAGTCCAGATATCCCATTCAGCACACAATTTATAATTTCTTAATCTTTCTGTCTCCCTCAAAGTTTAGGTCTTTCCACCATTATGGTTTGCTTGGTTAAAAGCATAAGGAAACCATAGACTGGTGTTTGGTCTCATCTTAGGCATTATCCAGTCTCTTGGGTGATAAGTAATCCTGTAGAAATGTCAATAAAAACAAATAACTCAATGCTGTATCATAAACAACTGTGAAGAAACAAAAGGGAGGCAAGAAAATAATGCTTCTAACATTATTCATTCTGTTCTACCATGTCAGCCCAGTTGGGTCTCTCTTCTGTTATTCCTCACCTGTGCACATTTTTGGAGGTGGGAACTGTTACCATCTGTCCATGGTAGAGTAAGGCTCATTATACATAAACTTAATGATATTATCTCCATTGCTGTGGAGTGCATTGAGATCCTTGCATGTTGTGTAAGTTAAACACATTAGTATTACACTTCCTTATCTTTGTTACACGTGTTAAGGACCAGTCCTGTTTATGCCAAATAAAATTTTCCAGCTTTGCTAATCGTATTTTTCTTGTCCTTATGTGGTTGTGGTCAAGGGTAAATATTTGCCTTCTATATTGGGTGGAATAAAGGGGTAGTGGGGTGGAACATAACTAAGTAAAATTCCTTTATGAACTTATTTTCATTCAGTATATCATATCCTGACACAGAAAGTTGCACATTAACCAGACTTGTGACTACATGCTACTTTAATTGTTTTTATTTGGTGCTCTGTATAGCCGGAGGCTTTTTCTATGTATTAATAAACATTGCATTAATTTTCCATTGTTCCTGGCCTTCAGATATCACTGGTCAAACTGCAGCCTCACGGATCCCACTGGAAAACACGTCCAAACAAAAATGCCACGTTGCATCAGGAAGTGATGTCAGTAGCTGGAGTTTTGCTTCCAAACTTCTGTGTTTTACTTGACTTGTGAAGCTGTTTTCCCGTGCAAACCCATAGGCTTAATACTTGTGGGAATGACTGAGGACAAACATCTTGCAGTTTTACTGACTATCAATGCATCATTCTTTGACACACTATTAACAATCTGTTGACCTACGTAAAAATTGGAGTTTCAGGGAAAAAGAAAGTGTCCCATGTCTGCTTATCGATAAAATGCTCACGCTGCATAGATACATGAGTATATTGGATTGAGCTGCTCTTAGTTAACACATTCAAGATCCTACTTATTGTCAATATCTGACCCAAAACCAATGATTCATGTTCCAAAGAAAATGCTGCTTTTATATTTTTCCACCAGCCCAGTCTCTCACCACAGACCCAAGCTATTCCCCCAACTACTGCTCTACATCTGGGTGACATGAGAGATAATTGCAGGACGCTTACAGTCCTGATAAACTATGGTTTCCCTTGCTCTGCAGCCCTTTGAAGTTGCAGACAGTTTCATGATAATTGATAATCTAATCTCTTCCCAGCCTGTTTTTTTTTTAAAGGCTGCTCTGAAACAGCAAGAAGGGGAAATATTACAGCATAAGTATTGATTGCTGCATGCAGAGGTCACTGTGTGGGGATTACACTTTTATCACAAGGTTCTTGTGAAAGGTGAAGTTTTGGCAAGATCCTAATAATAACTGTGGAGTGCTAGTTAAATACAAGGGGCAGGGGGAGGAAAATGATTTTTTATTCTTAGTACCTCAAGGCTATACACGGCAATTACTATTGCGGAGGCAATAAAGAAGTTGTTAATTACAGGTTTTATACCCCTGTAGCCCAAAGTAAGAATGAAAGGACTAAAGGTTACAAGTGGTACTGAAGGAAGAAAGAAGGACAGAGGAGTTGTTGGAGATTTTTTTTTCATGTGCAGTGAAACGAGTTACTTAAGTTACAGTGGGATAAGGCATGACAGAGGGACAATTTCAGTTTGATCAGGACAAACACTTGAAATCTGACTTAGCATGTAATTTTCTTTATGTGCCTTCATATTTTTGCTGTGATTACATGATTACCGAAAAACTCCACATTGACTGCTGTCATCCACTGGAGCAAAGCCATTGCATGAGGACAATGTGAAAGATATATGCTAATGTGTCCCAGCTCTAAATATGTTTTGGAGCTATTTTAATGTCTGAAATTCTGGACAGTGGTTTTGTTAGGGACCCTCTCTGGAGATACAGGAGAAGTGGTAAGTGGAGCAGTTACGCTTTACAAGCATAATACAAAAAGTCCAGACAATAAATATCTGTGTATTTAGCAGAGGCAATTTGTTTGAAAATGAGAAAAGTTTCCGTTCCGTTCCGTTGGACGAACTTATCCTTTGCGATAAGTGATATTCATGAGAATTTGTAGTACTGTACAATATGTTAACTAGGGGCATGTAATTTTCTGAATGCTGACAGGGATAAATATATGCGCCTGCACACACACAAAACTCACACATACTTAATGAGAGCAAAATTAAAGTCTTCTGAAACAAGGCTGATTGATTAAAACTCAACAGACCCACACAAATATGAACACTAATACACACGGCTCATAAAGTGCTTTCAGACCACATCTTTAAAGGGGCAATGCAAACACTAATTTCTCACCAGACTACACCCTCAACTGTGCCAGATAAAAAATGGGATAACTGGTGAGTCGAAGGTATAGCTGGGTCCAAGAACAATTTTCTCCCTCCTTTGCCTTTTCTCCTCTGATGGTACACCATTGCAAACTAGAGCTCTTTAACTTTGAGCCAGACTGTATTTCCAGATTACTGGAAATGCCAACATGGTCTGACCTTATCCATCCTCACCCCGCTGGCCTTTAAAGAACAAAGTGAGAAGGGCTGTTGTAGAGCCATCTACACTGGTTTTACACCTTCTGAGAATTCATCCATTCCATTACACTCAGCATGGTTGTTTGTCAAATTGGACTTAGGCAGTGATTTATTTGCAAAAAATCAATAAAGTTGAATTTGACAAGGAATAGGTCTTACAAGCCAGGTGGAATTGGATACAACTGGGAAATACTGTGATACTCCAGAATTCTCCTTTTTAATTCCTCTTTCTGCTGTCTCTTCTCTCTGATCTTTTAGATGTGTGTCAGTGCCTTACTTGTAGGTATTTAGATAATACAGACATTACTGCTGCTCTTTCTACTCCACCATCACCTCTTCTGATCACAATAATTGTGTCACTAACCGTGAAGAGATCCTGATTTCCAGCAGGAGATATTTCTTCACTCTTCTATTACTTACTTCTGTTGTGCTCCTTCTTAAGGTTTCTGCAGGCTTCCTTAGGCCATGAGGCATATGAGTTTCTGCAGACTCTTTTTCACAAGAAAATTGAAAGAATTTGGTTTCTTGCCCTATAGTTTCGTGAGAACTGTAGCTCCCCGGGAGCCTCTGGACACTTGCAAATCCAATGTTTGAGCATTGTACATGCACAGATTGTTCAGATCATCTGCCATGAGTTTAGAGTGTCCTGGATGTCTCTGATCCACTACATGTGCACATCAAAGTTGGTCTGCAACAGTGCTGCGGATCTGAGATGGCCTGTAACTCTCAAAATCACAAGATCTCTGTGGCTCACTTATACCTCTGCCCAGGAAGTCCTGAACATACATATGGATCCCAATTATTTTTGTTCTTTCTCCAGTCTCTCTGTTATGATATTATCTTAATTTTCTCCTTCCTACTTTGTGTGCTTCCATATGGTTTCATTTCCTCATCTTTGCTCTCCTCCCAGGTCTATGCATTTGGGAATCGCTCCCATCCCAGAGGGATGTGAGGAGACTCCTGACTGTAGTAGGCCTCCCACATTTTATGCAGAAGAAAATAATAAACAGGAAAAAAAAAATTAAAATAGCTTAAGAAATCCACTTAGCCTAGGCATGCAAAATCAAATTGTTTTGACTTTGAGAGCAACATCCCTCTCTTGGATTCTCTTGCACATACTATTTTTCTTACACTGCTTGTCTTTCTCTCAGTTTCCCTTTTTTCTCTGTCTGGATTCTTGACTCTCCACATTTCCACCCCCTACCCCATTCTCCCATTTCTTTTTCCCTGTTCTGTTACAGATCATAGACATAGTTTGAATTATCTGAGGGATAGCAACAAGGGCAACTAAACGTATGCTTGCTGATTGACCCTGATCAGCCATTCTGAAGAAAACACATGGCTTCTGTGTCTTTTATCTCAGAGATAGGAATTGCTATGGAAAATTATTAGCTACTACTGTGGCCTGTGTCAGAGTCAGGTAAGGAAGCACGTAGTAGCTTTATATAGATAAAAACTTCCAGCATGCCTAATTTTCTATTGTCTTGTTTCTGGCCAGAACTCTATCCCATTTTTGCTAGGAATTCTATAAAGCAGTAATGTTAGCACACAGATTTCCCCATGACTGAGCTTTTGTGTTTACTTATTTTAAATATGTGACCTTTAAGAAGATGATATGGGGGTGTGGGGGTGTGTGAAGGAAATGCTGCACTTCGTCTGTTAAGGCACCAAACATACACTAAATAAAAGGCAGAAGGGGGATGCTTTTTTTCCTCCACCTCGAGAGAACTTCTGGGTATGTTTATGGTATTAAAGGTTTTCTTCTTAATTTCATATGTAGGTTGACGCTGGTTTCTTGGCCTGATTTAATGTCCTTCATTTTCAGAATTAAAGCATTCTTTCCTGGCTTGTTTGCTTTCCCTAGCAGTGTTTTTATGTCTGTTCATAACACCCTATCTAATGGATGCTGTTTCTTCTGTGACATCTGCTCTATCTATGATGGGGCTTTCTTTGATGCAAGTTCAGTCAAATATCTGAGTGGTGAGGAAAAGTAATTTAAAATTTTTCTCCTTTTCTTGAGAGCTTTTATACAGTTTTCTGTGCTGTGCATTTTCTTAATATCTTCAGCAGATTTCATGTCCTATGCAGACATACTGTTTCTGCTAGGTTGAGACCTACACCCCTCTTTCAAGTTAAAAATTACAGCCAAGATTTGCACTTACCCTTTGGTGCCTGCAAATGAATTACACGAGATCTGTTAACACAGAGTAATCTGAGTTGTGGCTGCCCATCACAGAAAAGTATAAGCAGTGTTGGCTTTGTGTCTATATCTGACTGAAGGATTAAAAAAAAAGAATTGAATAAACTTTTTGTGGGTGCAAAGCACAACTTCCAGTTATAATGTGCATGATGTAGAATTATATACATGTATTAAATATGCACTAAATATCTGCAGTTCAGTCTATTTAAAAACAGCTAAAGTAAAACAATATGAAAAGTCTGGCCTGAATTCAAAAAAAGAAAGAGAATTCATAGTCCAGTCCGTCATCCTGTCCATTACTAACCCTTTTGTGTCTAGGTATTACGGCTCATATGGCGTGTAGGATCTGAGACCCCAGAAACAGACTCACAGGAAGAGCTGCCGCAGTAACGCCACTGACTGTGTACTCTCATGCTGCCCTTGGTTGTGCTTTGTTAAGCCCTGTGGACAACATGACATTGTTACCCACCTGTGTCTCCAGAGCGTGCTACATCCATGCACTGAAGAGAAGAATGTGATCCTGAATGTTAGTGTTGTGCTTGCAGTATCTTTGTAAATTTAAAGTACACGCTTGAGAAAGTGTCTTATTGAAATCGTCTGCCTAGCTTCAGCAAACAAAAGTGGTGGAAACACTTCAGCTTCCCTTCACGTAGTTTCTTAAATTTATAATTTTCTGTAACAAAAGTGTTCATAAATATCAGTCTGTAGCCCCTTTGGGTGTCAAAGGTAACATTTTACTTTCATTAACTATGAATTGATGGTTATGTGGGATAAATTTTTTAATAATGTACAGTTGCAAAGACAATTACTATTTGCTCGTGCAAATATACCACAGCTACTCACAAACACTGTTAGCCTTTGCATCTGCAATTGAAATGAAACCATGGCCAAAATGACTGGACATTTGTAATCTAGTGTATGTACATCTAGATGGTATGAGTGTTCCATATGTATAACAGCGACAAGAGAGTGTGTGAGTTTGCTTAGCAGACTAGAGTTTCAGATCACTTTCATGTATTACTTGTGATGGGGTTGCTGTGTGCCTTTCCTGTGTAGTTGCACTGGAGGCAATACGGGCACAGAAAATTTTTGCATGCTAAGATGAAATTAGATATGTGACTATGGAGGTTTTTATTATTATGGGTAAGGTTGTTTCTTTCCTGTGAAATCCCATTTATGTTCTTCAGAAACAGCAGTGGTAGCAGATACTTTAGGATGATCACAAAAGAGAATTTTGCCATTATTTTGTAAGCAGACGAGTAAGATCTATATAAAGCTTAAATTAAGAGTAATCAAGAATTTGCCAATCAATAGCTGATTCATAGCTCATCAAAACTTTGTTTTTTTTGAGAAATAAAGAACACTTGAGACTTCATATGTCATTCATATTTCTGTGGACAACATGGGCCACCTAGTCACAACATACTCATGGCAATGCTTCCTGCAGTATTCAATAGAAAATGTAGCTAGGAAGAAAACTGTGTATTTCACTCATGTCTGTTACGCTCTCTTTCATGTAGCAACATGATAAGGTTCTGCCCCTTTTGAGTGCTTTCTTCACACTGCCTTTACTCTCTCTCCCTTCCCTTTGGCTGCCGTCTCACATCTGATTCCTCCCTTCATGCATGTCCATAGGGAAAGGAGATTCATTAGCCTGAGTATCCATATTCTGATCTGTAACAAGGGGCTTGAATGTCTGCGGACGGTATGAGACGCACAGAGGAACTGCTGCTTTCAGAGCTACTTCCTTACAGCAGAGCAAGCAGCAAATGCTCTGTGGGGAATAAACTCAGGCTGGCTGTCCTTAACTATTACTCTAATACTAAATTCCTTTTAGTTTATCCTGCATCTTAAATAGATAGGTAGAATTGATGTCATTTAATAGCCAGGATATTCATAGGAATGACCTACACATACAGGACACAGTCTAAATAAAATTGCATTTTGTTCATTAGCTACAGTACAAATCAATTCTGGGTAACAGAGACATCCTAATAAAACATTTTTTTTGTACCTCTATCATCAAGATGAACCTTAAAATAGTTGTGTAACATACACATATAATAATAAATTATTAACCATACAGAAATAAACTGGACCATTCAGAAACATCCATCTGCTACTTATAAAAAGGATGTTCTGAGGATTACAGATAGATCACATATTTAAAATTGTGTTACTATACTAGTGGGTATATGAAATAGATTTACTTGCACCTTCTTTGGTGAGGTTATTCCTAAATACACTGTGTGCAACCTACAGGAAGAGTAGTCCCTTGTATTTTGTAGGCTTGGAAATGTGAATTTCCAAGAGGATTACCCCAGGGGTTTCCGTAATTCATTTTCTTCTCTGACAATGACTGTCATGACATTCACAAGTGAGTGTTAAATGTGATAAATTTGTAAGCTAGATTCCAAGTCAATCAATTAGCTACATGAAGGCTACTAATCTTGGATTACTTATGCTCTGAATATATTTCTACCACCTCTGCATGCACTAACAATGTGTTAAATGGTGGAAAAGCAACAAAGCAAGTTGTGATGATAGCTACAAAAAATATGCGGTCTATAGTCTGAGACAGGTCAGACAAAAATGCATCTAGAGATTAGCAATGTAGAATCCCTCAGATAGATCAATGAGACTATCTAATATTGATGTGGGTTAGAGGAAGCACCCTAGCAGAAAAGAGAAACTTTCAGGACTGATATAAACAAAAAAATGTTCAGGAAACTCTGGCAGAGTAAAGTGACAACACACGTCTGGGCAAGAGAGTCAAGATCTAATGGCTCAATACATGAATCAGGAAGGGAAGAGTTCAGAGGAAAGTGTTACATGTGGTAGAATTTGAACGGTGTCTATTAGAGGTTTTGAAATAAAAGGCTTACGCAGACATAAAAGAAATTACATTGCATAAAGTCTTCCCTTTCAAAAAAAAAGCTTGTAAAGTTGGATATCCCCAGAATCCAACATACTACCAGTTTTAGAAAACAGATGAATTACAGCTAATCAAAAGTGGTAAGGTAGAGCGAGTGGTAGGTATGTTTATCTGTTTTTCACTAGTAGCATTTATTTTTCAGAGTTGTGACATCTTTATAGTGGAAGAAAGATGATTCAGAGGCTTCAGATGGACTACAGAAACTTTTACTTGGTCACAGTTTGAGTCTAGCCTGGGTTTTCTGAGGCACACATGAAAAAGCAAATGGTCCTACCCTTGCATAATGCAGCTGTGCAGTTTTCACTCTCTGCCGCTGTGCGAACAATGACACCCCAGATGGACCCCACTCCTGAAACCCTCCTTTTCCTGCGCCTGGTGCACCTGTAGCCTGGCTGTGTTCAGGCCACTTCACAGTAACTCACACCACTGGACGCGTTTAATTGGAAGTGAAATAAAACAATTCTGAAATCAACCGAAGGCATTAAAGAAATTACAAGCAGTTGCTTGTAATCACAGCTTAGTGAAAGAGAGATTGCAGTCTCTGAGAGGAACAATGAACCAAACCAATAGACGGTGCACTATCAAATAGCCCAAAAAGGAAGCATTGCTTATGGGACATCAACTCATCTTTATCTGTCAGCAGTGAAAACACAAGAAGGCTTGCCCTTTTGAAATGTAAACAGAAAATTATGTCTCCAACACAAACCCAAGCCATTAAAAAGGCAGCTTTTATTCCTTCTCATAATGTTCAGGAACATAAGGCAGTAGCACTGATGTGGCTCCACAGCTGTTGCCAGGGGAAAGTAGGAATGTAGCCTGCCACATCTGGGGTGACATCTTTGAAGAGGCACTTAATCTGCAGTGCTGAGGTATGCTAAGCCTCTTTGCTTTTCTTTACCAGTCCTCAAGCTAATACTACTCCTGGAGAGCAATGCTGATTTCAAGTCAATGGGTGAGATGAAAGAACAATTAAGGACAGTGATGCTTTATGCATTGTGGAAAATATAAAGACAGGACAATAGCATAATTCCTTGATCACCCCGGCAGAAGATTTACTTTGCCACACTTTAAAGTTGTAGGTTCCCGGCTTCTAAAACAAAAATGACAGGAATTTTTAATCACTGAGTGTGTGTTTTGTGAATTGAAGGGGGGCATTGAAAGACTGGAAAATAAAAGGTATCTGCTGCTATTACACTGATGTGTTTCTATTGGATCAAAGCCTTTTCTTCTCCGTAGCTCTTCAGAAACAATTTGCCAGTATTGCTAGGCAGGCATTACACAAAGAAAGACATCAGGTAAAGAAACACAAGAGAAGCTTTAGTAAATAAGAATGCCTTTATGGCACTATTCCCATTTTCTAATAATTGAAAAACTCAGAAGCCAGACCGTTCTGGTGGCTGCTTAAGAAAAAAAAAAAAAGGGAAAAAAAAAAGGACAGAGGTGAGAGAGAAAGAGAGGACAGAAATTCTGATCTCAAATGTCTAGTCCAAACTTTTCTCTAGATTGGGGAGGGTAGCATTTATTCCAAAAGCAGAATACAAGGCTGGGTCTTACAATAGGGTAGCCGGACATTTCAATCTTCAGACTGTGTGCTACACTGAAGTCTGGCTGGTTGCATTGTGCTAAATGCTGAAGTACAGAATTAGGATATTGCAACTTAAAAATGAGCCCTGCACTTTAAATAAATGTTCTTTTAGTATTGAAAAGAATATTTTTTATTTAATCTTGAATGGTAAAATGACTTTAACTTTTATTTTTTAATGTTTTAGGAGCTTTTACATCTGGGTGTACAATACCTAGATATTACTACCCAAGTTATGAATCTAGCTTTTATATGGATGCCTGTGTATGTATATGCATATAAAAAAATATATATACTAACACGCAGACACAGACTCATACACAGTTTAGACTTATTTTTCGAGTATAAAATTTTGCCGTTCTTATCTACATGAGCCTTTAGTGTTAATTGAGAGTGCACTATATGCAAGTACTATTGGGAGAACATGTTGGTCAGTTAAAAAAAAATCTTACCAAAGTAGAAAAACTGAGAATGAACCCAGACGACCACTTTGGACCAAAACTCAACAGGATGTTCAGTGATGGACCAAAACTCATGGCTCAGCCCACTCTTATTACTAAGCAAACATACAAAAGCAACAAAAAGCCTGGTTCTGTTCACAGTCCTCAAAATTTACTCTGTTTAAAGCAGATATTTCAGACCAGAAATTTCAGAAATTTCTAATAGCTGTACCTGATTTGAAAAGGAAAATAACCCCAGAAAGTCAAAGCAGTAAGCCATTTTTTCATTTATGAAAAAGTGTTATTGAAAATGTGTAGTATAGGCCAGGGCCGATGGTAAAACCTCAAGAGAGTTTTTAAGCATCCTGCCATCCAGTCATGTTCACTGGAAAAAGTAATTTGGATAGCAGTTTCCTGTTTCCCTTCTGTCTCTGATGGGCTGTGTGACTGTGGCTAGGTCATTCAGGGTCTGATCCAAAACCCATTAATGTCAAGAGAAAGACTCCCGTTGACTTCAGTGATCGTTAGGTTAGGATCTGTGTTTCTGCTTCTCACCTGGATGCTACTAACTTCCATTGTGTGCATTTGAAAGCTAGAGTCTTTCTGTGCTTCAGTATCCTCATCTCTAACGGGTCTGTGAAGGGACAGCCTTTTAATTATATAATAACATAATAATATGTTATCATAGATAATACATATTAATACATAAAAATACATACATAATACACATTAATACATAATCTTATTCAGAGACCTAAAAAGATAAATAATAAAACACCATATAAAAGGTTTGTAAGGATGTACTAGGAAAAACAAATAAGAAAAAAAAGTATTTATATCTGACAAGTTGTTAAAGATTTTCCTAAGCTTAACAGGCAAAAGTCAGTCATTTTTTCTGCAGTTGTGGTAGGATTTGTGCATTTAAATTGCTGTTGTTCTGTGGCTGAGGCATGGTGTAGGAGAATGGGGGAAGGGAGCATTGGATGAATGATACTGAAACCATGTCAGTTCTTTGAGTTTTTGGGATGTGCATCAGATTTGCTGGACTAGTGCCCAGTGTCCATTTCTCAATAGACCTTTCAGTTCTTTTTTTGGTACAGTTTTCTATTGATACTGTGAAACCTAATTCAGTATGGAATTCACAAGAGTGATTTCTCTCCTGTTTCATGATCATTAGGACATTTTCCTCTTTTTTTGTGCTTTAGCATTCTCCACTGCTATCTAGCTGGAGATTAGACCAAATCCATTCCCTAAGACTGTAGTACCTTCTGCTTACAATGTCAGTTTAAGACAGTGGCCCTGATCGGAACCACATGCCTAAAACTGGTAGCAAGTCTTGACTCATGTGCAAGAGTTTTCTTACTGTAACATATGCTTAGCCTCAGTGCCATGTGAAGCTGGTAGGAATTTGTTAATCTTGTCCAAGAAATCATTTTTGTATTATTAGTTCACTTATGTTGCCAACAGATACAGAAAGCAGAGAATTCAGTTTTTGACTGTTTCTCACAAAACAGCAAGAAGGAATCAGGTCACCTGGGTCACCTCAGATGCTCACCTCAGTTAGCAGTGAAATAAAAGATGAATCTGTAGAATAGGTGGAACTCTTACTAAAATGCTGTGCACAAATAAATCTTTTATACCTGATATCTTTTGAATTTTCTAGGTATTTGTAAAAAATAAAATAATCCTTTAAAACTCAAAGTAATCAATGTCATTTTACCAAACTGAAATTTATAGTTGATGGGGAAATTGTACATTTTAAGAATTACAGGGCTTTATACGTTACTAAGTCCAGTGCTAGGAATATTCTCCAGGCACTGAACTATTGGTATGCAATAAGGTTAAACTTTACTGTTTTTACTCAGGATCTGGAAGCAATTCCATTTTTTGTGATAAAGATTTGACCCAGGAGCAACTGGCAGAGCAGTAAAGTAGAAAGATGCTTGTCTACTCTAGTACTATTTGGTGACAAACTTCCAAGGGCTCATGGGGCTGGGCACTTATATAAAATCTGTTCATTCTAAAAAGTCTGCAGCATCGGGCTTACTTGTGGAACACCTAGAGCTGCTTGGATTTCACTGGATGGGAAGAATTGCTTTTCTCATGGTTTTCAATGTTCCAGCCAAAATCAGAAACAGCAGAAATGTATTCAAAGAATCGTAAAGCCAAGTCAAGTCAAGCTCTACAGTGACGAGATGCTTCAGAAAAAGCTCATGTTTATGTGAGTTAGCTAAAAGGGGTAAGTTGTAGATCTTCACATAGAAATTCCTTTGCTTGATCACCTTTGTGCTCTGGAAATTTCCAAACAAGCTCTGTTCTAGTGATAGCTAATGACACAGATCTAACAAGTCAGAGCATTTAGAAAAAGCAGAGGAGAATGGGTTTGACCATGTCTCCTACATCTTCATGCCTCCTACATCACAGATGTCTCTCTGAACCACCAGCATTTTGTGTGGACAGATTGCACTCCTTTTCTTCTTCTTCCCTACCTTTGGAGGCCTTCTTTTTGCCCCTACATGGGGAAGGTAAAAACAATCTCCTTTTCCACATTGCTGAGAACCAGCAAGGCATTGGGGTGGTTGTTCTATTTCGGTATTTAAGTGGACAGCTGGAAGAAGTAAAAAGGCCTGAAAATGTCATTCATTAGATATGTAAAATAAGGTGGTGGGTGAGTGAAGGAAACAGCAGAGCAGGGCTAGACAGGAACTGAGAAAGGCTGCTTTAGAAAATGAAATGGCTTTTGGCTCTGGAAGAGATACATCTGAGTGCTGGTCCCAGCCTGCCTGTGTTAGCTGGCTGTGCGTAAGGAACATTGCCACTTTAAAAATCTATTTACAGGTGCTGTGTCTGTATAGACAAATTGTTTTCCATAATTACCCGTATTCTTTTAAAAAAAGATCCCCAGGAGTCCCTCAGATGATAACGCAGTAGAACGACTGAGCCACACAACGCAGCATCTCCCTCCCCAGAAGCAACCATTGAAGTGAGGTGAGCTGAAGCCACCCCAGCCACAGCAGGTAGCTCATCACACTCTCTTGCCTGAAGTGTAGATGTCTGAATGGATACCAGTTCCCTCCCCCCTTCAGACTATCACACCATCCCACTGCTCTGCATGTGCTAGCTTGCCCAGCTGTACCCTTTTATGCCTCTCATAGACAGATACACAAAAGCTTTGTGCACTAAACATTAGTTCTGCTTCCAAATTATGAACATTCTCATTAAAATATATATATATACTCACAAAGCCTGTAACTAGAAGCCCAACTGGACAAGCTGTTGGGCTATGAGCAAACTTAGAAATTACACAAGCAAAACCAGAACAAAACCCAAACTGCCACCTTCGGAAAGGTGTGGATTGCATTCAAGCTTAGTGGGCTAGAGCACTCCTCACTCCTCACTCCCTATGTATCTCTCTCAAGGCAGTTGGAGTTCCTCTTCATTTTACACTGCTATGACTGAGATTAAACGAGATCAGAGTGTCACCCTTTGCTTTTAGATGCTCTTACCCAGTGCCTGTAGCTTACTGCACGTGTACACACATGCACACACACACACAACCCTCTCTTTGATGTTCAAGGCTTCAAATTTATTAGCCTTGTTTAACAGTTATAGCCAACAAATACAGTAAAGCAATAAATACCAATGTTGAATAAGAACAGACTAAGCCAGCCCAATATTTTATGCCTTTCCACAAAGGCAAATCAGCCTGGAAATGCTTCCAAAAGTGCAAGTGTAAACATGAATCTGGCTCTGAATAGTCACAGGATCTGTAAATAGCTTCTTAATAACCTTTGTCATTCCTGTGCCTTCATCAGGAGACAATTACACAAGTCCAATGTTTCTAAGTGCAGGGTGCTCTGAAACAAGCTCTGGAATGGCATCCACTGTATAACTTCCCTTTCAGTCTTCTAATTCTTCTTCCTTCTCCTCTTAGACCAGGAGGCAATATACGCTATATGTTTCCCAGATATACTTCATGGATCAAAATATTTTTGGTGATCTGTATAAATATTTTGATTTTTGCGTAGTCTAAGCCTCTAAAATGCCACTGTATGAGACTGAAATCTTACCTGAGCCAATGCCTATGAGATCCTGCAGTACTGTATCAAGGCAAGAAAATGGAAACCTCCCTATACAGATATATGAAGCCAGTCTCTAATTATTCTAATTCTAATGTCTAAATATATTATTTTGTGGTAGCAGGGTGAACTAGGGTATTTGGAAATTACCTGACATTCAAGACTGTGAGTTCCATCAATTCAAACCCCGCTGCCCTCTGTGGAGAAAACAGATTCAACTGTTGAAATGAGTAATAAAAAGAGACTTCTCTGCTCTGCAGATTGCAGTGTGCTATGGTAATACCCTAACAAACATTAAATGAACTGATTCAGAGACTAGGAGCAGGAGAGCTAGGCAGATCTGTACGAGCTAACGCAGTTTTGCAGTTTATCTTAGGCAGAAAAGTTTTGTGATCCAAGGCAGTGCATTTAAAGCTAGCTGGGCTATCTCTGTGCTCAGCTGCAGAAAGCTGGGGAGATTTCATTTCACATAGCTTAGATGACTACAGTATGTATACTCTTTAAGCCAAATTTTTACAGCACTCATAGATACAAATAAATACTCTGAAGAGAGTACAATAAAAACACAATAAAAATAAAGAAAGATACTTTAATGTAAATCAGTGCCCAGAAACTAGTGAAGTCAATTAGAAAAAGTTCAGATACCTAGTACAGTGTGCAGATTTCTCTCTATATAGTGTGCATTACCTCTGTATCTCTTTCAGTCAGCTAGTTTGAACCTCTTTCTAATCTCACAGCTAGTGAATCTTTCCAATTCTACTAAAGGACCTACATCTTCTTTGCTCCGCACTTGAATTTATAGTACTTGCATTTGGTAGCATAGAAGGGAGAAGTCTGGCCTCATGCCTGTTAAAAAGGAAGATGCACTTTGGACTTTAAACTGTATCATTAGCTTCTCATTTCCACCAGTTTGTGTAGTGGCGACTTGGGGCATTTCAGTGACTCGCTCAGTACCAATGAAGAAGCAAAAGTGAGTCTGCGTAGAAGGACTGAAACAAGTGCATCTGGCCCATGTTACACAAAAATTAATAAAATACTTCCAAAATGTCCCCAGTAAAACATTGTATGTTTTGTACTGTAGCCTACTGTGTATTGGCAAGACCTAGATTTTTCAGAAAAGGTACGAACAGTTTTAAGGGCTTTAATTCACGCTGCATTGGCCAACAATAATAGAAAGTTTGCAATCACAGAAATTAGGGAGGGAAGAGATTTATTTGACCTCTGCACTACCTTTTCCTCCTTATACCGCAGAACATTTTGATATAGAGGGAGTTCCCGGTGGTCTCGTTTTGATTTTAGTTACTTCTCTTGGGGGCTATTTCCCTGTCAGAGTTTCTTCACCACATGTTCACGCTGAAGCTGTCTAAACAAGTCTCAGAGAAACTGATGAATTTTGCGAGTTTAATTTTCTGATGGATCTGTCAGTTTGCACTATGTTGAGCAAAGGGACCTGACAAAAACTATATTGGTCACCAGCTTCCCAATTCCTGACATCAGCTCCTACGCTCTGCATTGCTTCCCCCTTCCCAGCGGTCCTTCTAATGATGTTCTCCAATATCGAAGTCAGGAACTGCTGCACTGGCTCTTTTGCAGGTCCATCCCGTCAAGCACATGGTCTGAAACAGTGGTCAGCAGCAGAAGCTTCAGAGAAATGTGCACGAACCCTGCAGTAGGGTTGTAATCTGATCTCTGTAAATCTCATCCTAATCTCTTACCTAAGGAGAAGGTAACCTCAAGCATGAAGGTTAATTTTTATTTTAGAGCATATGATACAAAAATTAAATTACAGGGCTGGATAGACTTGTTAGCCACCAAGGTGTTTCTTTTCTGGGGACTTCTGCTGAATTCTTGTCCTTTCTGTTGTTTTTATTTGAACCATCTTTGGCAGAGCAGAGTAGTGTTCATAAAACCTTATCCAGTCTCCTCCTTTGGGGAAGCAGTTCAGCTGGAATTCCTTGTTTGTCTCCCGTGTTGACTCAAGAGTCACTAAGTGTTTTGTCTGTGGGCTTTGGATAAGTGGGTCACTTTCATTTTTCAGAAAGGCAAGATTGCTGACATGCAGAGAAAATAGGTGGATATAAACTTTGCATTTACTGGCATCTGCAGCAGACAACAGAGAGGGCTGAGAGGATGCCTTTTGAAATGTTATAAATTTTAATACATTAGTTCAAATTTTATTCCTAATTTCTCCCTTGTACAGTTTCAGATTTTTAAATTTATTTTTGAAGCTATGAGAATTACAGCAAAATATGAATTTCACTATTCTTCTAATAGACTATCATGATAAAATAAGTTCCCTTTCTTTGTTGAATGAAGGCTTTATGAATAACAGTTTTTAAAAGCTACACTTGAATTTACTGCATTGAGGAAGCAGACAGTTAGAAAGAATAAAACCAGGATAAAACCAGGCTTGCTAGAGGTAAGCCTGGGGGTGGCACACCAATGTTTGAGGGACGGTGTGCTAGCAAGGTCCTTCAGTCTGCCATCTCAGTGGAGGCAGGGGATGGAGATCTATGTGGCAGCAAAGATGCAAAAGTTATGGATGTGTTAGAAACCATGGAAGTGCCTGAGAATGGTCACGTAGGAATTAGGGCTTCTCCCCCCAAAAAGATGATAGGATCAATAGCCCAACTGAACTGCATCTACACCAATGACCGCAGCATGGGCAACAAACAGAAAGAGCTGGAAGCCACTGTGCAGCAGGAAAACTATGATATAGTTGCCATCAAGAAAACATGGTGGGATGACTCGCACAACCGGAGTGCTGCAATGGATGGTTATAAACTCTTCAGAAGGGATAGGCAAGGAAGGAGACGTGATGGGCTAGCCCTGCATATTAGGGAGTGTTTTGATTGTCTAGAGCTTAATGATGGTGACGATAGGGTTGAGGGTTTATGGGCAAGAATTGGGGGAAGGCCAACTAGGCAGCTATCATGGTGGGAGTCTGTTACAGACCATCCAACCAGGATGAAGAGGCAGACGAAATATTCTATAAGCAGCTGGAATAAATCTCACAATCCCTAGCCCTTGTTCTTGTGGGGGACCTCAACTTACCAGATGTCTGCTGGAAATACAATACAGTAGAGAGGAAACAGTCTAGGAGGTTCCTGGAGTGTGTGAAAGGTAACTTCCTGACACGGCTGGTGAGGGAGCCAACTAGGGAAGGTGCCCCACTGGACCTGTTGCTCATGAACAGAGAAGGACTGGTGGGTGATGTGATGGTTGGAGGCTGTCTTGGGCATAGTGATTACAAAATGATTGAGTTTTTGATCCTTGGAGAAATAAGGAGGGGGGTCAGCAGAACTGCCACCTTGGACTTCTGGGGGGCAGACTTTGGCCTGTTTAGGTGAGTGTTTGACAGAGTCCCTTGGGAGGCAGTCCTGAAGGGCAACGAGTCCAGGAAGGCTGGACATTCTTCAAGAAGGAAATCTTAAAGGCATAGGAGCAGCCCGTCCCCATGTGCTGAAAGATGAGCCAGCGGGAAAGACCAGCCTGGCTGAACAGAAAGCTTTGGCTGGAACTCAGGAAAAAAAGAAGAATTTATGAACTTTGGAAGAAGGAGCAGGCAACTCAGGAGGACTACAAGGATGTCATGAGGTTATGCAGGGAGAAAATCAGAAGGGCCAAAGCCCAACTGGAATTTAATCTGGTTGCTGCTGTAAAAGACAATGAAAAATGTTTCTCTAAATACATTAGCAACAAAAGGAGGGCTAAGGAGAATCTTAGTGACAAAGGATGAGGAAAAGGCTGAGGTACTTAGTGCCTTCTTTGCCTCAGTCTTTAATAGTCAGACCAGTTGCTCTTGGGGTACCCAGCCCCCTGAGCTGGAAGACAGGGACAGGGAGCTGAATGAAGCCCCCATAATCCAAGGGGAAATGGTTAGTGACCTGCTACACCACTTAGACACGCACAAGTCTATGGGGCTGGATGGGATCCACCCAAGGGTACTGAAGGAGCTGACAGAAGTGCTCACCAAGCCACTTTCATTTATCAGCCATCCCGGCTGACCGGGGAGGTCCCAGTTGACTGGAAGTTAGCAAATGTGATGCCCATCTACAGGAAGGACCAGAAGGAGGATCTGGAGAACTACAGGCCTGTCAGCCTGACCCTGGTGCCAGGGAAGTTTATGGAGCAGATCATCCTGAGTGCCATCATGTGGAATGTACGGGACAATCAGGTGATCGGGCCCAGTCAGCAAGGGTTTATGAAAGGCAGGTCCTGCTTGACTAACCTGATCTCCTTCTGTGACAAGGTGACCCGCTTAGTGGATGAGGGAAAAGCTGTGGACGTTGTCTACCTGAACTTTAGTAAAGCCTTTGACACCATTTCCCATAGCATTCTCCTGGAGAAACTCACTGTTCGTGGCTTGGATAAGTGTACTCTTCGCTCAGTAAAAACTGGCTGGATGGCTGGGCCCAAAGAGTGGTGGTGAATGGAGTTAAATCCAGTTGGCAGCTGGTCACAAGTGGTGTTCCCCAGGGCTCAGTATTGGGGCCAGTTCTGTTTAATATCTTTATCAATGATCTGGATGAGGGGATCGAGTGCACCCTCAGTAAGTTTGCAGACGACGCCAAGTTGACCCGGAGTGTTGATCTGCTGGAGGGTGGAAAGACTCTACAGAGGGATCTGGACAGTCTGGATCAATGGGCCGAGCCCAATAGTATGAGGTTCAACAACGCTAAGTGCACTTGTGTCACAACAACCCCATGCAACACTACAGGCTTGGGAAGAGTGGCTGGAAAAGTGCCTGGTGGAAAAGGACCTGGGGGTGTTAGTCAACAGCCAGCTGAATATGAGCCAGTAATGTGCCCAGGTGGCCAAGAGGGCCAATAGCATCCTGGCTTGCATCAGAAATAGTGTGGCCAGCAGGATCAGGGAAGTGATCATCCCCTTGTACTCAGCACTGGTGAGGCTGCACGTCAAATACTGTGTTCAGTTTTGGGCCCCTCACTACAAGGACATTGAGGTGCTGGAGCGAGTCCAAAGAAGGGCAACAAAGCTGGTGAGGGGTCTAGAGACAAGTCTTATGAGGAGCAGCTGAGGGAGCTGGGGTTGTTTAGCCTGGAGAAAAGGAAGCTGAGGGGAGACCTTATTGCTCTCTCCAGCTACCTGAAAGGAGGTTGTAGTGAGGTGGGGGTCGTTTTCTTCTCCCAAGTAACAAGCGATAGGATGAGAGGAAATGGCCTCAAGTTGCACCAGGAGAGGTTTAGATTGGATATTATGAAAAATTTCTTCACCGAAAGGGTAGTCAGGCGCTGGAACAGGCTGCCCAGGGAGGTGGTTGAGTCCCCATCCCTGGAGGTATTTAAAAGATGTGTAGATGTGGTGCTTAGGGACATGGTTTAGTGGGGGACTTGGCAATGCTAGGTTAATGGTTGGACCTGATGATCTTAAAGGTCTTTTCCAACCTAAACGATTCTGTAATTCTACGATTCTATGAAATGCAAGGTCTTTGTAAGCTTATTTCACAACAGTATTTAAAAACTATTTGGAAATATATGAAATATCACCATATAACAAATAAAATACCCTTTACAATGTATTTTTGAGATTTATCCTATTACCTTTAAGAGTACGTGCATGTGACTCATACCAAACTGTCCCAAGTCAAGACTTTCAAATGTGGTTCTAGCTTGCTGCCTGGTATCCTGCTCTAAAGGAGACAGTGTGTTTGGTATTGCTTGGATTCAAACATCATACTACCTTTGACTAGCATGGAATATTGTAGCAGCTTCTATGTTTGCTCCCATATACTAATTTTTCCTCTCCAGTCTTTTATGCATATTCCTGAACATTAAGGGGAAATGGAGCTATTAGTGGATTACCTGTACAAATCAAGATGCAGAATTTCATTCCTTAACTCCTGCATATAATTTCAGATGCAATGAATATTTATTTATTTTTGATTGATGGAAAACCTACCATGACTCTAGGTAACCTGGCCTTGTCATTTGTCATCCATCACTGTGAAAAAATATTGCTGTATTTTCAGTCTGAGTGTGTCTAGCTGCAGCTTCCAAGCTTGGAATATTGTTAAGATATTGCTTCATTTTAGCAGTATCTTATTCTTCTAGAAAGGTAGCCTGCTTTTGCCAGTTAATCAGGCCACACCATTCCCCTATGCAATCCCTATTACTCTTTCTCACTTTCAGTCTTTGTTCACCTCTTGGGTTGTATATATTATCACGTACTGTGTCCATTCATCTTCTGTCCTCAACACCACCTACACTCCGCATCCTAAATTCACCTCTTTTTCTATGGGAACACAGTACATGAGCCAGTCTCTCTGATCCAGTGAAGTAAATCTCTACCTGATCCTCAGTCAGCCACTGCCTGCAGTTTCAGTTTTTCTGCAAGATCCCAGACTCTGGTCGGAAGCAGCCTGTTGTCTGCTGTGTTGGGAGCTGCATAAGGCTCTTGCAATGGAGGGTTGTGCTAAGGCTCAGATTATAATGCAAAACACTGCAAGGGAGGACCTCTATCTGACAAATGGGTTGTGAGTGATTCCTGAGGAACACATGCTCCACCATCATGTTTTCTGAATGAACAATGCCATCAAGGTTTCTTTTTTTTCTAAGCACTGTTGCAATGTTGCAACATACCAAGCAGTGTTGTAACCTACCAAGAACTGAAGTTTTTTGTCTCCATCCATGAACCTATGTTGTGTAAAGTGCTGGTCTCTGAATGTGGGGCAAAACAATCCATTGAGTTTCCAGGCTTCTCTGCTCTGCCTTTTACAGAGACTAAACTAGTTCCTTGCTTGCTTCAGGATCCAGAGACCATCAAAGTGGCCTAAAACCCCTCTAATCCTCTTTGGTACTGTGCTGATTAT
The DNA here is from genome assembly GCF_047370975.1 of Nipponia nippon. Classification (NCBI taxonomy): domain Eukaryota; kingdom Metazoa; phylum Chordata; class Aves; order Pelecaniformes; family Threskiornithidae; genus Nipponia; species Nipponia nippon. The sequence goes on along the minus strand of NW_028262290.1, from coordinate 102,685,472 downwards.
GGCTTAATATTTACAGAGTTTTAACTACTGAGCATTCAGGATGTGAGAGACTGAAAAGTTGAATACATCTTGATGGGGAAGAAAGAGAAGTTTGAAAAAGCATAAAAAGCAGTGGAAGTCAAGTGACATTCTTTCTCCCTCTCCTCCTCCTTTCATGCACTCACACAGATTTTGCCTTCTTAAGCACTTTTCCACTGACCTTTTTTTTTCCTTTCCCCTTTTTATTTCTCTCTGTATATACTGAGGGGAAAAAAAAGGTACACAGCCATTTTTACGAGAATGTTGACTGAGGGTGGTCACCATCTGTGCAAACTGTCTGAAATTGTGACTTCCTCTTTGCCTTCTGTTCCGTCAGAGAGAAAACCTCACTTCTTAGATAATCCGGGGAATATTATTATCCATCACCCTCACCACCATCCTTCCCCTTACTGCCCCCCTTCAGATGATTGGCATTTTCCAGTCAAAACATGCTTCTCTCTTGCCTGAAAGGGCTTCTTTAATAAAATAGACATCCTGTTTAACATTTGAGGAGGTGACTAGTTAGCACCAGAAGCTCTAATGTGATTATTTGGGTATTGAAACAGAGAGGCCTAGCATGGTTGTTTAATTAGCACAGCAAATAATTAAATTTACCACTTATTTACAGGATAAAGAATTTGCCCCTCCTCTTCCTTAGTCTCCCTTCCTCCACTGCTGCATGTTAGACCTTTAGAAACCTGGACGATGACATCTAGGCCCATAGAGTTTTGCAGTTTAGCATAGATACATATTAAATTTGCCTAACTAAAACTGGGTAAACCTCTAATGTTTCTCTCTTATACTAAGGCTTTTCCAGGTACAACTTGTCTGGTTGACGACAGCACAGCCCCAGGTGCTGTCATTCCTCACTAACTGAAGGTTACAATGCATTTGTATGGGTGCATCTTAATATACTTCAAGAAAAATCAATGGGCTGAGCTCAGCCCCCCCTGATTACTGCTAACCTAGCTGATTTTACCTGAAGAGGGTTTTGGAGCTCTGCCAGCAAAAATGAGCTGATGGTGGTCTATGCCAGAGAGGTGTAATAAAGGTGCTGAACAGTGGGAAAGACATAATTATCTGCACAGCTGCTTGTGAAATGGACTTCTGCCTATAGTCTTAGACTATAGACAGACATCTTCTAGACCTGTCTGTGCCTACTGAAACAGTCACTACTCTCCCCAGCATCTTGTTTCTGTCCACGTGGGATCTGGCAGCCCTTCAGACGGGCTCCCTAACCCAGCCCTGGCCAAAGGAGCCAGATGAACTTCAGAGGAGTGTTCTGCCAACTCTTCTGTCTGAAACAAGGCAAAGTCTGGCAACACTGAGCAAATGAGAAGGAGGGAAGACAGCCTGTTCAGCTTGTATTAATTACTGACAGAACTGAGACCGTGGTCAACTGCTTTAGCTCTCTTTAGATCAGGGGCTTGCAATAATTTACCTGCAATATTTGCTGTTTGCCAATGCAGGTAAATCCCCACAATGCATGCTGAGTTTGGAGATCTCTGTTGCTGTAAATGATCTTGATCCTAAATATGCTTAAAAATGGTACTTAAATTTATTTTCAGCCTTCTGTAATTTATTATTGCCACTATTTTTACACGGTTTTATCACACCAGTGCTAACAATGCCCTTCACACTTCTATGGTAACTTCCATGTGCAATTTTATAAATTCTTTTAATGCGACACAGCAGCTTGGCTTCTGGAGTAGAGTGTTCTGTGCTGTGGGAGCAGAGTGGTTCTGGATCTCAATGTGAGTTAAGAGAACAGCCTAAGGAGTAGGAGCTGTAACTTCTGATCAAAGAAAAGTTCTCTGGAGAAAGTTGCAGAGACAACAGGGAGGCTGGTTGAATTTGTGGACACTAGGTTTACTCTGTGATCCTCTTTCAGGCACTCTTTCTAAACCAGTCAGATGTGTACAAAGCTGCCACAGTACAGTGAGGAACTCCTTGCAAAACTGGAAATAAACATTTGAGGTGATGTTTTTGAAGTATGATCTTTCAAGTTTTTTGGTCAAGGTTTCTTCTCAGTGGCTTTTTCTCAGAGAGAAGCTATTTTTTTCTTCAAGGTTCTTCCTTTTTCTGCTTGATTTTGCATTCTTGGAAAGTGGTAATGGCTATTTTAGCAAAGCAGTTCAAGCTCTGCTGCTGAAAAGAACTAGCTAAAGATGATTTTCAGTGTAGCATTTTTAAAAAAAAGCCTATTGTAAGCCTTGAACCTCACAACATCCCTCTGTTCTGTTGTAGGTGATATTGCCACGTTGTTACTTGAAGGAAGTGCGACTACAGCCGGAGAGTATGACTCCTGATAGACCTTTTTTATCAGCACCAGAACATCACAGGCTCTCCCTGATTGCATGGCCTCCTGTACATGGGTCAGCTAGACAGTCAGACAGTCAAATAGTCTCCCAGATTGAGGGATCTGATTTTACTACATTAATGGTGCAGAAGAGGGACAGTAGAACTGCATGACGAAGGGAAATTGGGGGAATGTCTGTTTTAAGTACACTAAGCGTGACAAGTTTGAGCCATGTAATTTAGCATTTGAAACAGGTGGGTGGTGTGTCGTCTGCTGTCACTCTTGTTGCTCAATGGTGCTTTTTGAACCAACAGTGTGTTTTTTGAACGAACATACTTTTATTCCCATCACTTGCTCACTTTTTCTCTAGGAAGAGCCACTACTGTGAATGCTCTCACCTACCTTGTGAAGCACAGATGCGTTCTCATTAGAGTAAATCAGCATCACTTAGCAGCATAAGTGAAGCTTGTAAAACCAACGGTCTTGTTTTGCTTACCCTGATATAAATCAGGATCAAGCTGGCTGACAGCAACAGATTTATACTGATGCAAAACTGAGGTAAGATCAGAATCAGGCCAACTGACTTGAAGTATATTCTTCTGTGTTGAGGGCTATCGATGACGAGTTTTACATTTCATCTGAATTAACCTTTAACTGCTTGCTTGCTAGACAAGCAGAACAAATAGTCATTAGTCTTTTCATCTCAGCAAAATATGACACTGGCTTGAGCTTAAAAGGTGTGCTGTAGCATTTTATGTATGCAAAGTCAAAGCATCCTACCCAGCGCTGAAGCTGGTTAAAAAATTACTCCACTATGTTCCAAGAGGGACAAAGGCAGAGGAGAGAGGACTTGCTGAATATTTGCACTGTACGTAGGAGAGGGATCTGTTAAAATTGCAGTTGACACAGTTGCATTTTTGAATCAGGAAAATATGTCTTGAAAAATTTAGAGCGTTTGTCACTTGGATACTTTCCTGCTGCACTGTTTTTAGAAGACACATGATTGGTATCTCGAAGTTCTCAGTTACATACCACCCTGAAACCACATTGTTATCTTCTACAGAAACAAACAAACAATTTAGCCTGACCTATAGTCTAATGTGTTAAAAAAAAAAAAAAGAGAGATGGTCAATGGCTAGTGCCCCACTGTAGTAATAAAATGTCTAGACAGCAATTAACATCCATTTCCCTTAAGAATGCAACTGTGTCATCAGCAAATCTTTACTACTTTGCAAGGGACCAATCTAAATATGTTTAATCATTAATCAATTTCCAAAATCTGAACAGGATTTGCTTTTCATGGGCTTTGTGTTCAAAACTGCAGCCACTTTATGAGAAAAAAAAAACAAACCTAAAGGGGGATTATTTTGGCTGCAGTCCAGTGGGTGAGCCTGCTTAGAAGATCACTGGTGCTGTGTCTTGTTTGGGAACATTGCACTCTTTCTGCATACGTTAGCACTTTCAGTTTCCTCGATTCTTTCTATTTCCTCTTTGTCTCTGTGTATTCATAGCAAGCAGCAGCGGCTGAAAGCACCGAGCAGGATTCTGCGCACAGACCGGTCCTGTAAGAGCTGGCAACTGTATCTGTCTTGTGAGCTGGCTTTGAGAAATACCTCTCTTTCCTCCCTCTTTGAGTGGCACTTCTCTTCCCCCAGAATTATTCTCCCAGCCAATGGTGAAGTCTCTCACAGGTCACCGATTGCTGCACTCGCATGGGATCACACTAAACTTCCTGTCAAGTACAGGGAGCAGGAAATTACTCTTTAGCTTCCTACAATTAAACAAAAAAATCACTGTGCTCCCACCACACACAACTACCAAAAGGGTTTTAAGCCCATCAGGAAAATAATTTGATATGTAGCATGAATAAGGAGGGAACCTGATCGACAGAACCATGATCACTACAGTAAACACAAACTACTTTAAGTCCACCGATGCCAGCAGTGGATTTACCCTGATTTACAGTATCATAACTGAGCTGCTGAATACATCAAAGAACTTCCCGAAGAGGAGAATGGCACAAGCTGATATCTTTTGGAAACTCCTCTGTTTTTTCACTTTGAGAACTGGAAACTTCTCCTTTTAGCTTCTACCCTTCTTCAGAATTCATTGTTCTTGCCAAATGAGTAAGAAATGTGAGGATTACTGCACTGGAGAAATGGCATTTCTGGAACACAGCATTGTTTGGCAAGGCAAAACATTTTCTGCTGCACCCAGGGAACGACACAGACAACACTAAGCTTTGCTTACAGGTTTCATGAAGTTTATTAATAAAGAAAACAATTTTGAGAGATCACTAGTTTCCCACACATAATATAAGCTGCATACGAAAGAAACATCACAACTACGTAGAAAAGGACATATTGCCTTAGTTTATCTACACTAGTTGGGTAACTGGATTGCACATGATGGTGCTAAAAAAAACCTAGAAAGAGGCATGTCAGCCTCTGGGCTGAATGCTAGCTACCAGTACAGCTTCCAAGGTAGTAAGGATCTCTTCAAGCAGGTATTGTTCAAAACCTGTGCATTTGGGAAAGGAAAGTAACCCATGATCCTTCCCCTTCCAGAAACGCTCATTCTGAGAAATAAACAATTACAGTGGGCCATACCGCCTGGCACCCCATGCAGCAGCCATGCTTGAGGAGCAGAAGGAAGGGGGGGGCAGAGGATGCAGAAACCAGGCTTTCACAAAGGGCTCTGTAGTTACGTCTAGCTGGTGCAACAGCTGTGTGCCAAAGACGCCTTCCTCTCCACAGAGCTGGTTTTCCTTCTAACAGTAACCAGGGCACTTGGGGGGTGAGGGTAGTTTCAGGAAGGGCCAGAGATGTGTGTGATGTCTTCTGGAGCTTGCCTTGACTTGGGATTCAGATGTAGTAAGGATGTACACATGGAGCTGAGAGTTTGGAAGCACTGTCAAACCCACAGATTAGAAAATGTAGTCCTCATGGTACAATTGAGGGATAAATGGCATTCCAGCTTGAACTGATCTTCAACTTGCCTTTAGAAAACCCAGTGCAATGGTACTGCAAAACTTTATTCTCTCTAGAGTACAATATTTTATATCTGAGTTTCCCATAAATGGGTGGTGGTGCAAAAAACCCAAAAGTTCTAAAAAATTTTGTTCAGAAAATGCATTTGGACGGAGGAAAAAAGTCCATCAGTTCTTCTGAACATTTATTTCCTCTCTTTGCATCTTATGTTTAATTGTTAAACTTCTTTTTTTTTTTTTTTTTTTTTTTTTGGCATGCAAAGGATGTCACCTCCTTAAAGATCTTTGAAAAATTAACATAATTGTCCATTATCTTAGTCCCTTATTCTCTGCCTTTCAATATCTGCTCCTCCTAACATTTCACATTATATCAATCTCTGATCCTTGGCACTAGTACAATTCATTTTCCACAAGATGTTATTGAGATTGTAAATAAATGCCACAGCATCAAGGGGCAGACAAGACGGAGCCTGTCAGATCTGGAAGTCGGCAGCAAAGTTATAATTACAGCAGAGTGGTGTGAGGTGAGTTCTTTGCATCCATAGATTTAATTGTCATCAGCTGCTGGGGAAGTAAAGCATGGGGAAAACAAGATGGAGAGTGATGGGGGCAAAGAGTGTTACCAAATATGTCCTAGGTTGTTTTTGCAGTTCCCATTACTTAACTCATAAGCCATCAGCAGAACAGCAAGAGGCTCTATGCTTAAACAGCAGTGTTTCCGCAAAGATGACCTTTTGTACTGAAAGTATTTTAATTGCAAAAATTCTGAAAATTATGTAAGCTGAGCTGGAGTAAAATAAAAACTAATTTTCAGAGAGGTCAGGCCGCTTCTGCAGTCAGCTTAGGTGCATGGCACTTCAGTCAGTGTTAACTCATAACAGCATTCTGAGGGCAGGAGTAAACTAACTCTGCTCAGGCTGAGAGCTCAGAAAAGGCTGTGTGAACATGGTAAACACATTGCTGTGCTGAAACCAATGTGTTCTGCAAACTACTGCACATGTATCTTTCCTCTCACCATTTCCAAAGCACTTTTTCTGCAAATATTAGAGGACTCATTTTTACCCCCTTATATTGGGCAGAGTGCATTTTTATGTCACCACTTCAGTGAGATTAATATGGAAATACTACTTACTAAGGGTCTAAGTATCAGAATCTGACCTTATAGGATCTGAATATCAGCGTTGTGACTAATACTGTCTGCATGCACAAAAATGCCAAAATAGAGCTCAGCCCACTTTGGTTATCTGACATTTTTGCGGTGAGATCTCATTATCTCGCAGTTGAAGATGAAAGTGACTTGCAGAACTTTTCTTCAACTGCATACATGAGTTAAAAGGCTAAGACTTTGGATGTGAAAGTCCAAACTTTCCTAAAATTCTGCTTAGATTGGATATAGGCTTAGGGCCTAATATATGAGGCTAAGATAGACCATCAGTTAAGGCATAGACCCTTCCAGTGTTTGTTAAGTTTTATATCAGAGCCTCAAATAAGATTTCATTGCTAATGAATATATATGTCACTAGGCATAGAAGTGGTCAGAAAATGTCTATCAAATGATGCCTGGAACTAAAGAAAAGATAATGGAAGATTGTTGTAATGTGTTTTGTGTTCATTTGTTGTTTTCCAAGCTGTTCTACCATTTTTCAAGGGATTTAATTTTACTTTCCTGGAGGATTTCTTGCACAGACTGATGAGTGCTTCTGTGGTCAAAGAAAGTAGAGATTCAATGCGACCTCCCTCTCAGATGCCACTGCTCAGTAAGAACATTACATACCTCAAATGCTTCTCAGCTGTGAAAACCAGTACTCAGCATTGTTTGCAGTTTGTCATAGGAACGGGTGGAATTGGAAATGGAAAAGACCCACTAGGTTATAGAACCCCTCAAAGAAGTAGTAGAAGATTATTTCTTTTACAATAGCTGTGTATTTTTTAGAAAATATTTTAGAAATTAACATTTTAGAGATCATGAAGCATAAGATTACAACTCAACTCCTCAGCTCTTTCTGAAGTTTCAAGGTTTGTCTCATTTTGCATTGCATGAAAGGCTTTGTAAAGGTTCCTAGAAAAGGGAAATATGTCAAAATACCTATTTTCAAATGGAAGCCTCTGCCTTTTGCTTCAGATGAAGTGGAAAAGTCATGTTTAGATGAGACTTCTTTTCAGGGATATGAGATGCAGTGGCCCAAAACCCTAACCTGCCTGCAATATTAACAAAATCTCACCCCAAATACCTCTGAATCAAGCTGACTAGGGATTTTAGTACAGATATTCAGGGCAATGTCTTCATCTACTGGGCTGTTCAGAGCAAAAATTGCACTCAGTTTCTTCCAGATTAAAACTTTTCTGAAATGGATATTTGCATAGTACTTAACTTCCAATTAGCTTTATAAATGCACTTCCTATTCCTAATGAAGTAAAAACTTATTTTATTTATGAGGTATTTGGTAAGATACTATGACGGATGGTATACCTAAGAAAAAAATCTTCAACGGAACCATCCCAGGAACTTACTTCTGGTTAGGTAGCTGTCTGAAAATAGAATAAAGAGATCTTACTGGGAAGTATTTGATATTACTGAGGTCTTACATTCCAGACATTCAAATTTCATTATGCAGTGTCAAAAAAAGCCTTCAAAAATGGGTAGGGTACAACTGTGGATGTTGCCATTGAATATTGCATATGTTTTAAATAAATAAATGATTGACAATATAAAAAGTGACATACAAAAATTCTCACAGCAGGGTAGCAAACCCCAGCTTTCTGGCATAACAAACCCCAGAAAATTAATTTGTCAAGTGGAGGAGACTATACTATGTACTCGTGAACTTCATAATTTGTTCTTTTAATTGTATATATGGCAAATGGAAAAGGAAACGTGGTATTTTAACATTATAAACCTCACTGGAGACCCTAAAGCAAGGTTCAACTTCTCTGCCATAGATACACATAACCTTTCTACCAAGCATAAGAAAATACCTGTTCACATGAAGTTTGCAGGCTCTGAAGTATAGTTTTTGCCTTTGAAAATACTGTGTTTACAAGAAAACATTAAGGAAAAAGAGAAAAGAAATAATTTAAGAGAAGTCTGAAAGTGAATTTGCAGCTTGGCTTTTGATTCCGGTAGATTTCTCCTTAACTGAACAGAATGTGTTTAGGAATTGCTGTTGTAACTTCACAAAATTTACTACACTTTCACTGGGAAAGCAATCAACTTCTCAGGTTGTAATTTAATTTTTCTGCAGGTATGGTCTGATGTTGTCAGCTTGTGGGCATGAAGAGAACACATTTTAATGCAGCTCTTCTTTTAAAGAAATGCATCTGTAACAGATAATTCAAGAAATTTTGCTAAAATAAATCTATTTAATGAGATAAAGATTGGGCTAGAAACCTCAGATGATTTTCTAGGAACTACAGGTAAGCATGACCTATGGTAAGTACTGAGGAGATCAAAGGCTGATGTGAAAGGTCTATGGAACAAAGAGTACTGCAGATCATTATGTGCTTCTTCAAATGGAGTATCTTTTCTTTAGACCATTTTAGAAAATATCTTCTAGCATTTAACAGGCAGAACCTGTAAAGTATGTGGATAACAAATGAGACTTAAAATTTACTACAATTCTAAATTTAGTTCTATCCTTTTTAGAGAAATGGGAAAACATTCTATGCTAATCAATAGAGAACAATAACCTAGCTATAAAATTGCACATTACTTAATTGTATGTTACTTAAAATATTTGAGGGGATTTTTTAAATTATTCATTAAATTCTTTAAGACTTTTTCATAAGAAGAGTGTTGGATGACAGAAGAGGTGGACAATAGACATCAGCAGTGTTGAATGAAGCTTGCAGACACCTTTAATGCTTTCCATCCAACTCCATTAATTTAAGAGGTGTTAGGACACATTTAAAGACTGACTTCATCCTCTTTTATTTTCTTGCTAGTGACAAAAGAAAAATAGGCTCATGTCTTATGGAAGGTTTTGTTGAACAGGTTCATAACTTACATGGAAGACATATGCCCAAGTTTCAAATGTTACGTTTCACAGCTCACTCTTGGAGGGTGATATTCACCCTGCTTCTCTTGGGGCTCACAGAAATCCCTTTTTTATGATTTAGGTCAAATTCATGATCTCTTTTGGTAGCAGAGCACACCAGCTATGCAAGTCCTGTACCTATCAAGGACCAAAAATTCTTTCATGTAGACTATGTAGCAGGTAGAATCTCTAACAGATGGAGGTTGGAAAGGACATATTCAGATAGGGTGCGTCTAGGCTGCCCAGTCTCTGAGGGAGATTTTTATAGCAAGATAGATTACGCAGTTACTGCACCTCAGTCCTTAGAAACAAAGGAAGAAACCTCATTGACTTCTCCATTCTTAAAACTTAAAATTTTCTGTTAGAATTTTCAAGTATGCACCATTAAGGTTCTAAAGATTTTAAACAGATGGCTTTCCTGTCTAAATGCTGAACTCCACTGAAATGATCTATTTTAGCCCTGGATCCTTAGATGAGATTGTATAGTACTTCTGTCAGACAGCTGACTACCTGTGAATAGCATAGAGAGAAAGAGTGCAAAATAATAATGGAAACAGCTTTAAATGCAGGGGAAGGTCAGATCTGGCCGGACAAAAGTAGCCAGGAGTCAATATGTAACCTTAGAGAAACAGTCAAGTCACAGCATTCCCTAGCTCTTAACAGAGAGGAAATAACAGGAGAGCAAGAGAGTCACTCCCACAACACATGTTACAGGACACTGGTGGCAGAACCTGGAAGATGTAATGAACTTTTGTTGAGGAATATGTACCCATGGCGGAGACACTGGCTTTACATACATACCTTCCTATTTGGGGACCTCGGGCTTAACACTGTGATAATGGGTTTATCTCCACCAAATGGGCAGCTGGCATACAGAGCAAACAAAGAAGTGGCAAACACTGTTCTAGCACATTCTTCCTTAATGGATTATAACAATCCTATATAATCATCTATAATCATCTTGGTGCCACCAGCCAAACAAGTTTCTGTCACTTGGAGAAATGATAAAATCTGGGGAGGCTGGTGTTAAAAGTGTCGTGGGAAAACATGAAAACACGAAAACCAAGTTACAGTGTGACACAGCTTGGTGGTGTATGATTCTCTGGCTCCCTTTGGCTGAGCATGAGGCACTGCTGTGAGACACTGCGGCGCTCAGACTTGCAGTGCAGCTGTAGCTGTTTGCCCAAGAGCAGGCAGGACCCAAGTCAGGCAGGTGAGGCAGCCGTTCAGGTACAGCCTAGGCCAGGAGGCAGCTGGCACTTCTGGCTCCCTGCCCTGCAAACACTCCCTCCATGCCCTTCACTCCCCAGATCACTCTAGTAGAGCATTTTCTCTGCTTCCTAGCCTACCTGTTGCATGAGAAAAAACGGATTTTTTCCTTGGTGAGTCTTCCCTATCTTGGTAGCCTGAGAGTGTGCTGATCCAAGCACTGAGCTTTCCTCGGTGCCTCTGCATGCCATTTTCAGAATTTTCCATGGAAGGAATAATGATTAATGCCAAAATTTTCACGTCTTTCATCCCAGCACTGGAAGCTGGGGCACATGGAACAAGCAAAACATAGTCATTTTAATTGAAAGTGAAATTTGCACTTGATTGGGAGATGTACATCACAATTTAGTTGAAAAACATCTCTCACGTCCTCACCGATCTTCTACCCAAAAGACCTTTTATTCCCATGAGACACTAGCAGTTTTGCAGGTCATGACTGAGATGCATTGCAAGTATCCTAGGGAAGACTTTAATCAGTGTTTCTAGACCTATCCTTTTGTGAAAGTTAACATCCTTTTGTGTAAGATGCCAGCACAGATTTTGGGTGACTCTTTGCTATGCCACATTCACATGAAACACACATACATGCTCCCCACCCCACTTTAAATATATGATTCAGTCCCCTGAGTGGAATATCTGAAATCCTTACTGTTCCTGACTATATCATATTGGTGCTATTCAATCTAAAATTAAGACAGAGAGAGTTGAACAAAAAGGCAGTCACATTTTCAGTCTCTCTGTAAATATGTCACAGAACTGTGATGTTGTAGCATTAGCTACTTACCTAGAAGTGATGCTTTTTCTAAGTACCAGTACCCTGACTGGTTTAGTAGTTCCAGTTCTGAAATTCTTTACCTACTTTCAATCTGATAATGTCTTATGTTTGGAGGGTCTCACAGTTCACTGAACCAGTTCAGCCTAGATCTAAATCTAAATAAACATGAGGCTGTCTTGTCTCTTACGCAACTCTCATGCACAAAATTCCCAATAAAAGCCTGTAGGATCTATTTAAGTAACTGCCATCTATAGCAGCAGCAAACATAACCGAGTATTGAGGAAGCTCAAACAATAAACTTGCAAAACACACAGACACAAAAACGTATCAAGCAATCATTAGGCATTTCCTGAAGAGTCCTGTCTACCTTGGCCACCCATGAGCTCTTTGCCTATTATTCAAGACAGCTGGCCTAAAAAAGGGATCTGGCTTCTGCTTATATTTATTAAATCTGCAGGAAGGGCCCATCAATCACAACAATGGGTTTTAAGTGTTTGCTGGGTGAGAGGAGAGTCCCATAAGCAGTCTTTGAAGTGTCTTTTGCTGAAGGTAAACATCTGAAGAACATAAATAGCTGCTCTTCTTTCCAATGACTGACCTTGTCAAAGTGGGTAGAATGGAGAGACGGGGGAGGGGTGCCATCATGAAAAGGAAAAGCAATAAAGGATTCCTTATGACAGCAATTTGCACATTTACTGCTCTTTGATATGTTAACTAGATTTTGCAAAATGGAATTCTTTGTCTTTTAGAGGTCCTTGGGCAGTGATAGCTCACAGTCAGAACAATGTTTTGCAATAGGCCTAATGCATCTTCTAATTAATAAGGTAACTTGGGCAACCTCTGTAAATCAGTGACATTATCATTATAACAGGACACAAGTGAATAGTTGTTTATAAGGAAGGAAAGATGCTCATAACAGCAGTATCATTATTTACTGAGCTCATTGACTAAAGTGAATTGTATTGAATACAAGGGGATCAATAGGTTATGGGCCCTGTTCACTAAACTTTTACAAGCCATTTATGAACCTTTGATTCTAGAAAACTGCGCTTCTCCATTCAGAAAACTGGGAATGTAGCACTGACAATTTTCAGTTTTCATACTCAGCACAGGCTAAGCCTATGTGACGCAAATTCTCCAGCTGCCTTGAGAACAAACCAGCAGGTCAGTAAGGTCTCTCAAAGAAACAATAAAATATTTTTGAAGAATAAAATATACAGTCATGGATGCATACGACCACTATGGGAAAGCAAGGAGCGAATAAGCTAGCCTGCAGAAAGAAGAAATAATGATATTTTATTTAGAAATACATTACAGTAGGCAATGCATGACATGGCAACCCCATTAGCCGAAAAAACATGTTGGACCCTGAGATGTGGGCAACAAACTCAAGATTCTTTCTTGGAAGTAAACTCACTTGTTATATTGCAAACTACATCATGGTGAGTGAGCATTTTCACTTGCTTAGATATAAGCAATGGGAGCTGCATTTCAGCAGTAAGCAAAGTGATTCACATAGATTAAGCAGATCTATTTAGGGTTGCTATATGTATTTATAAAGTATTGTAGTAACTACACAATATAGAGCAGGAAGAGTACTTAGCTTCTTCAAAATAGAGTGCTGCCCCTTCTTTTAGTGGGTATGCCTCCTAATGTTCTGGAGGGGCATAATAAGTTTTTTTCTGCACTTAACAACAGTACAAACCATAGACAAGATCAGGACCATTATGGGGTCATTTTTTGTACCACTCATCAACAGCCCTTGCCAAGATTAAGTTTTCTTACTAAATCCCTTTTCAGCCAGCTGTTTTCCATACCTTGATCTCATACTAGCTTTATTTCTGTCACTTTAAATACCTTTCCTTCTTTTGTTGCTCTTGAGATATTTACCCTACCTTCTTTAGTTCACATGGATCAACACCATGGACTGAGGTTTAAGGTGAGGTGAGAAGTTGGGAGAGAGATATCACTGAGAGGATAGAAACAAATATTTCAGAACATTATCCCTACTGTAATCCTGTACTAGCCCTGCCTGCACCAGTTCACTTCTGGATTTGACTGGGAGCTGGATCTGGTCCATAATTTATTGCCTCTGCCTATACAATCCCAAATACCACAAAGCTTGTGGCAGAAGGAAGGGGGAAAAGAACCAGATGAGCAACACAGTCTCACTCTGTCTAGTGTTGGAAGTGCTTTACCCTCTACATTAGGTCCTGGCAGGGGCACAGCCCTGCCTTGAAGTGGAGGACCACTCTAGACACTAGCAGCCGGAGCTCCTCCTTGAGGCTGGTGAATGTGCTGGGCAATGCTGAGGATGAGTAAGGCCAGGTGACAACAAAGGCCTGCCTCTTCCCTCATCACTCCTGCATGGGCTGCTTGTGCTCAAGCAATGAGTGGAAAAGAAGAGACTTTGGCTGTAGATGATATTAGAAGGAGGGGAAATGTTTTCACCTACCAAGAGCTGGGAATGTAAATGATAGCCTGAGCGTTCACAAATATCTACCCACGCTGAGAGGCTGTGGCTGACCCTCAGCATCCCATTTAGCTACATCAGTCACAGATCAGAGATACAGCCAGAGAAGATCTTGGTTTTCTGAATTCCTCCTCTCCATTTCTTAAGGATTTATCCTTGACTTCGTTCTTGAAATTTAGCTGGAGACTTTTTTCCTTTCCATGTTCTGAACATGCATCCATCACGACATGGGCTGGTGTCACCCTCTAGGGAATTGCCTATTATCTCTCTCTTAGTATTATTTCTTTCCATGATCTTCTCCTTGTGAAAAATGTTATGTGGATTTTTTTTCTTTCTTTACCCTAGCTCTTCTTGTACTAAGCATCTTTGCTAGCAAAGGCAAGGTCTAAGAAATATATTCCTTATTCTGGGAGAAAGATGAATTTAACACTAAAATAGAGACGCACATAGGCCAGCAGCCCAGTATCTGTGGCTGGCTAAGTAAAGATGATGGGTCTGAGTACCCTTTCCCATGAGGTTTCATCTGCCTCTGAATGTTGTGCCTCTGGCCTAATCCATACCATTAAAGGCAAAACCACGTAAAACTCCTCATTGTCCATGACCAAACAATATAATCATCAGGTCACTGTCTGCTCTCTAGTTAGAGGTATAATTCCACTGAAGTCAGATTTACACCAATATCAGCAAGAGCAAAATTAGGTTTCCCCTATAGTTGCTGTTAACCTTTATCAGCATCACCCAGTAGTACTGAGATGGTAGCATTAGCAAATACAACACAAGGCTGATCTTCAATAGCCATTCTCTCATTTACTTTTTGCTGATTTATCACTTCACTAGTGACACAATAGATTTTCCCATTAGTTTATTATTATTATTTATTATTGGTATTGGTGTTATCCTGAAAGAAAATGAAAATAGAGAACTGACCTCATCTCAGCACAGCATATTATTTTCAGGAGTTCAGAAACACTGCACAGAATGGACAGTTTCCATTTCACCAATGTTCAATCACTGGCATTTGTCTTTTGTATCCCAGAGCAATTGCATAACTCTAATATTGACCTTAACCAGAGCCCTTTGTTTCTCACCCTAACAGCCAAAAGCATTAAAAATGCGTGTTTACTTAATTTGTCCTGGCATGCAGTGTAATTACAAGCAGTTTGTTTTCTCTGTTGTAAAATATGGGCTAGGGAAGGAATAAAGTAATGTGGAAAATTAACATTGTGATGTACTGTATAGTGGAATAACACTAAAAACACTTAGCTGTGTTAGTACTGGAGGTGCTATTTGTGTTGTGTGCAAGAGCAATAAAGAATTAAATGCCTCTTTCTAAACTATATTTGCATGATTTTCAACTGCAGTAAAATTAATCTGAGCTGCCTCCAAGTACGAAAGAAAAAAATCAAAGTGCAAATAGAACTGAGCAACACTCATGCAGCCTTTAAAGTTGTACTTTTCTATTTTGTGAATTCCAGCACACCGTTTTCTGATGTCTGTGAATCTTACAGAACTGGGCCAAATACATTTAAAGATTCCTATGCTGTGTCTAGCACTCACCAAAGCTGTGCCTTTGATATAGTTATGGTCATGTTGACAGGACCTTTCTGATGTGACAGCAGGTCTGGACACAGAGGAGGCTTATGTGGCAAGGTAGTTTGCTAGGGTATTTTCCTTCTTCGTGTCTCTGAAGTAAATATCGCATCTAAATCTAGCATTACTCCACATGTCTGCTAATTCCTTCTATGAAAGATTCATTTTGTCCCCTCTCTCTCCTTTATACATCTCCCCTTTTCTTTGTGAAGTGCGGTCATAATTACGGAAGTATAAATATCAGCTAAAGCCGTTGGAGCTAGGGGAGTATTACCTGTTTGTACCAAAACAGCCAAGAGCAGAAACCCCCCTTTTCTCTCAATTTTTTGCTATTCTTTTCTTTCCTTTCCTCTGCCTTCCCTTTTATACTTTCTGTGTAAGAGTTTAGATAATGAAACAATATGAGTTCAATTTCCTGCCGTTTATGTAAATTTGAAATGTCAAAAAATTACAATAGCAGGGGGAAAAAGCATACCAAATCACTCCATTATGACTGTAAGAGGATTTTTTTTTTCTTTTTTTCCTCAATAAAAGTTTTCCCCCAGAGATATTTGTTAAAAAATAGACCTCTGGCAGAAAGCAAACATTTAAGCCCTTTGTTGTTATTTCATTTTTTTTTTTCTTTGTGGAGAACTGCCCCATGCAAAGAAATAGTGTGAGACAGCCACTCTCTCTTTGCAGAAAGGTATGCTCAGTCTCCTTGTTCTGGCCGCTGTGCAAAAGAGTTTATTCACTTTGTCATCTGACTCATTTATATTTTTTAATAACAAGTTGGGATGAACCTGGAAGACACGGAAGCTTTTAACAGCAGTCGAGAAGAAACCCAGCTTTAGCATACTGCAAACTGGAGCTAGAAAAGTCATTAGATTAACCTCTCTTGACAGGTCAGGCTCAGCAAATATTCTTAAAAATAACTCTTCCAGTAATTTATGACCTTTGGGGAGCATAATCAATAGTGTTAAGAGGAGAGGCAGCCAGACAGCACTTCCTGGTAGGAGAAAGTTTCTTGTCTTTGTAATGTTTGCATTCTGTCTGCTTGTATGCAGTAAGACTGACTTGCCAGTGATATCATACCCCTTTTACTCCATCAGTTTTGGAGACATACATTTTTATTGTCAATTTACCGTCTCCTCTGTTATTTCATACAGTATCTAATTCCAACAAAAAACCAATGCACAAATGTGATTACAAAGTAAGGGGAAAATGCACAGTTCATTTTCTTCCACATTCCCTCTAACCTCTCTGGATCATTTGAGGGAGAATAGTTCTCTGCCCCAGGATGTCGTAATGCAAAGTCTTAAACATATACTTCATTTTAATGCACTCATAGTGCTTAATTAAGCACATTCTTACATCCCCCTACCATCAGCACCTAGGGGAATTTTATGCTCTGTCTCTCTATTTTTTTGTAAGATTGGATAAACTACGCAAGATTTGAACATGCAAGTGACAACAATATTTCTATATTTGTTAATAATTTTAATGCATTTTATCACCGGTGAGATTTCCTCTAGCTTTTTATATAATAAAGAACATTGCCCTAGCTATTCAAACATAGAGCCATTCCTTCAGGGTTCAGTATTGAAGTCCCATTTTCTGAAACTGGAGACCCTCAGGAGGATACATTGATTTCAGTGGGGCCTCACATTCACTGTCTACATGCACATGCTCTAGCCACATGGACCTGCCTGAGGCAGGACTACTGCCCATCTTTCTCTGCAAGGACTTCTAGGGACACAGGAAAGGATACAGTGTGTCACATCATTGCAATACGATACTGCACTTATTTTGACACCACTCAGACAATTACTGGATGTTGGCTTTTCCAATGTCCTTGGAATGGAAGAACAGTTTGGAAACTCAAAAAAATAAAAATAATTTAGAAAGAAAGAAAATCATTCACGTTCACGGTCTCTGGCAGAAACTTTAATACACACTACTTCAGGTCAGCTTTGAGCATCTAATGCTAACAACTATAGCTGAGAGAAGATACCATCTTTTCTCCAGAGCTATGGTGAAACTGAAAATGACTTTTTTTCCCCCTGCTTTCCACCTTCATTGCAAAGCTGAAGGGGAAACCTGGATGATATCAAAAGTGACTACAAAGCTCTGGAGGGCAGTAGTCAAGGGCATGGGGGCCCAGTTGTTTTTCTCCTCAATCCTGCTGGTGAGGGCAAAGTGTGTGAGGACCTGGAGGGAAGAGGGGCCCAGAAAAGCTGGTTAATATTCAGAGAACATCTCCACAAAGCGCAAGAGTGGTCCATCCCAACAAATAGGAAGTTAGACAAAAATGCCAGGAGACCTGTGTGGAGGAACAAGGAGCTCCTGGCCATACTGAAACATGAAGAGGAAGCATACAGAGGGTGGAAGTAAGCATGGGTAACATAGGAGGAATGCAGAGACATTGTCCGAGCATCCAGAGAGAAGTTGGGAAAGCTATAGCCCAAATGGAATTGAATCTGGCCAGGGATGTCAAAGACAACAACAAGAGCTTCTGTAAACACACAAGTGACAAAAGGAAGACTAGGGATAATGTGGGCCCATTGCTCAACCAGACGGGGGACCTGGTTACACAGGCCATGGAAAAAGCTGAGGTCCTGGATGCCACCTTTGCCTCAGTCTTTACTAGCATGACTGGCCTTCAGGAATCCCAAGTCTCAGAGAGCAGGGGGAAAGGCTGGAGCAAGGAATAAGTACCCTTGGTGGAATAGGATCAGGTCAGGAAACACTTAAGCAAACTAGGGATACATAAGTTCATGGGCCCTGATGGGATGGATGCACCCACAAGTGCTGAGGGAGCTGGCAGATGTCATTGTGAGGCCACTTTCAATAATCTTTGATTGATCATGGTGGCCGGGAGGTGTGACTGAAGAGTGGAGGAAAGCAAATATCACTCCTATCTTCAAGAAGGGCAAGAAGGAAGACCCAGGTAACTACAGGCCTGTCAGCCTCACCATGATCCCTGGGAAGGTGATGGAGCAGCTAATCCTGGAAACCATTTTCAGGCACATTAAGGATAAGAAAATCATCAGGAGTAGTCAGTATGGTTTCACCAGGGGGAAGTCATGCTTGACCAACTTGATAAACTTCTACAATGAAATGACTGGCTTGGTAGATGAGGCGAGAGCAGTAGATAGTACCTACCTGGACTTCAGTAAGGTCTTTGACACTGTCTGCCATAAGATACTCATAAACAAGCTGTTGATGTAGGGGGCTGGATGAGCAGACAGTGAGGTGAATTGAAAACTGGTTGAATGGCCAGGCCCGGTGGGTGACGATCAGTGACAAAAAGTCTAGTTGGAGGCCAGTAGCTAGTGTTGTACCCCAAGGGTCAACACAGGGTCCAGCCCTGTTTAACATCTTCATCAATGATCTGGATGATGGGGCAGAGTGTACCCTCAGCAAGTTTGCAGATGACAGAAAACTGGGAGTAGAGGCTGATAGGCCAGAGGGTCATGCTGCCATCCAGAGGGACCTTGACAGGCTGGAGAAATGGGCTGACAGGAATCTCATGAAATTCAAAAAGAAGTGCAGAGTCCTGTGCCTGGGAGGAACAACACTGTGCATGAATATATGCTGGGGGTCACCCAGCTGGAAAGCAGCTCAGCAGAAAAGGATCTGGTGGTCCTGGTGTGCATCAAGTTGACCATGAGCCAGCAGTCTGAACATCAGGAAACACTTTTACTGTGAGGGTGACTGAGCACTGGCACAGGTTCCCCAGAGAGATTGTGGAGTCTCCATCCTTGGAGATATTCAAAAGCCGTCTGAACAGGATCATGGGCAACTTGCTTTGAACAAGATGACCTCCAGAGGTCCTTTCCAACTTCAACCATTCTGTGATTCTGCGATTCTGTGAACATGCAGCTCTTGGAAGCTTATCATGAGTGCAAAGAGTAAACACACAGCCATGCTCCAGATCTCCTTCCTCTGTACTTTGTGGCACAAAATCTCTGGTACTTTCCAGGGAACACAGAAGTTTTCCTCTATAAGCAATGACATTGGTAGCCTTACCGCCAAAATTAGCCCCTGGCTAGGCTTTACCATACTTCTACGTGGGATTTTTCTGGACAAGTATGCGCCTGTGTTCTCTTTATAGTCAGATTGATGATTCTGAAAAGCACCAGATCTATTTCACATCCATTACACAAATATTCATCATGTTCACATTAAATCCATGGCACAGTTAGTCTGCACATGCACAGAGGATGTTGTCAGGCTTTCAAGATCTGGATTGTAGCTCAGTCAGAAGAATGGGTTTGTCTAGATGCCAGGAAATCCTGAAAAGATACAAAAAACCTATCAAATTTCCACTCACAAAATTTCTGATGTGGAAAAAACACGACATGTTTTGAGAAGCCATTTGCCTTTAATCAGTGACAGTTTTTTTTTAAATGATATGGCAGTATTTTCAACATATTGCCACCGCTATATGATGAGACATGGGATCTTCTAAGTACTGTAATGACTAACAAGGATCAACAAAACAAAGTTAAAACATGTATAATTTTTAATTATGATCTCTGAGCTCTCCAAGAGCTTGTTTCCCTAATTACTACTGTTACACAGTGCATTAATGAATGAAGATCAATTAATGAATGAAGATCAATACCCCACAAATCTGCAGCACACAGCACAGCTTAGGATGCCCCAAAATAAATACATATGTTTTAAGACTGAAATGGAACATTATAATCATCTACTTTGGCTGCCTGAATAATAACAAATAAAACACTTCACCCAGTAATTCCTGTATCACACATTTAATCCATGACTGAAATTTCCCTGCCTTGAGTAGATTACAAAATGAATCTGCTCACTTTGAAGAAACAGTGAGAAAAAGAATAAATGTAAAACTGTTTTAAAAAGCCAGAAGTTTTACTTACTGCATCATGGTAAAAAAAAAAATTATTTTTTACCCTCAGATTAGTTTTCATTTTGTAGTTGCATTTAATGGAGTAAAACCAAATAATTTAGTTAGTAATTTAACTTGTCACCTGTGGCCCATGTGAATTCTGGGAAGTCTTAAAAACTCAGCTTATACCAAGGATGCAATAGTTTCTGTCAGTTACTACTGCAGTGTACTTAAAAGAACTGGAGGAACCCATAAGCAACTAGAAGTAAACAAACAGGCATAGAAATGCTATCTTGCTCCTTATATAATGATGTAGGGTGCAATTAAATTTTATTATCCTTTGGGAGGGATTACAGAAGTCAGTTGTGACTTCAGAGTTAGTCATATAATCATCCTAAACATATGGCACCAAAAAAAAATCAGTGGCATCTACTGTCTTCTGTAGCCCAAGTATCAACATTCTCTCCCTCTTTTTGATAAACTATAGGGTCAATATTTCAGTTGTATTCCAGTCCAATGTATTTCCACACATGAAATTCCTGTTTTCTTTTGTGGAGCATTTGCAACACCAAATCCTAAAAAACATTCACTCAGCAGGGCCGAAGTGGATATCATTAAAGTTTGTTTTGCAATTCTCTAGACTACGGACATATTTTTTTTTCCCTATTTTTGACACAAAGTTCATCAGCTCTTTAGCTCTTCTTTGAAAAAATTCTCATCTTTTACAGTCTGTAGTCAACATAAGGTTATCATCTTTATCTGACCCTGTGCATCATGTATTCATATTCTTACATAATGTTTGTCAGATACAACACTGACCAATGTAATAAAGGACATCGTCTTTCTTTCAAGTCAAGATGATTTCTTAGGCCAGCAAGTAACAGTTGTGGTTTAGAAAGTTGAGAAAACAAGAATATATTCCACCTCTCTGTCTCTTATAAACACCCTTTCTCTTCCAGATCTTTGTGCATATGTAGATGAATATATGCTATTGTCAGTTCTTTTCCCATGCTTATATTTTCTCATGTTGAAGTAGCTGCAGATCTTAGAAAATTTGAATGCAATTAATTTGTTTTTTTTAATGCCCACTTTGGCATCTCTAGCAACCAAGGTATTATTAACTTCTGAGGAAAAAGTCTGCATGACTTCTTCCATCAAGGAGATATACCCTTACTCTCATTCAGCACTGTATTTCCTGGGTTCATTGACAGTACTTTTCAACACACATTTTCAAAGAGATTTTGTCTATGCAGTGCAAATGTATGTTTCTGAAATTCAGTGCTGGTAAGTGACTACTGACTGCTATTGAAACCAAACTTTTCCATATTAAGCCAAATTACATCTTACAGCAGCATTTTCAAAAGGAGAAAAAGCTCTGTGATGACCAGCTGGAGTTTCTATTATTCTCCACTGAGTGCAAGTGCAAAATAGGGGCAGAGTTTATAGCTTTTCCTTTCTCCTTACAAGCATATATGTTATTTTACAATGCTCCCTTTGTAGGAACAGTAGTTTCTTCCATTTTTGTGCTCATAAAATAACAATTCTTTTCATTCCATAAATCAATCTCAAAGCATTTTCAGGTGTTATATCAATATATGGATAGTTTTTGTGCATGAGAACTTTATTAATTAAAGCTGAAGAAATAAGGCAAACAGTAAGCTGGAGATACCTGGATTCCTTAAGAATGGCTTCAAAGTTTTGGAGACAGATATAAACACTTGAGACAACTTAAATTCGCTTCATGTCATTTGAATAGATACCAAATGCTTTACAGAAACATGCCTTTGATATGTAACCAAGTATTTGCAACGTGGAAGAGACCGTTCATGACGTGTATAAATCCAGTTGTTCACTAATGACAGTTGCATGTGCAAGTTGCAAGAACAGGATGGATAATGTGTCAGTTAATGCCTGATGAAAAATTAAGGTCATGTTTGCATTGTATGAGCATTAAGCACCTTATGACAATTGTGTTGGGATAAAGATTTGTCTTGGTCACTGCAGATAACCTTTGCTTTAATCAAGCAATTCTGTGACAGCCCTACTGTCTGTTTGGTTGCCACTTTACACCCAGGATGTAGCTAGTTTTCAGAGAGCCTTTTTTGTTTGCCTAATGAAGATCCTTGGTATATTTTACACTTAAAAGTGCTAGACACAAAGTTAAATAGTTCTTTTTCATTTGCTTTGTCATTTTGCCAAAACTGTTTACAAGGGAATGGATACATAATAGCATGTATAACATATATGTATGACCAAAAAACGGACTTGCAGTTGTGCTTTTAGTGCTTGATTTTCAAAATACGCAGATCAATCACTTCACAACTTACAGACAAGTCAGGAGTCCCTTTGAAGCAAAAACAAAATCTCAAATCTTTCTAGTCATCAACAGCATGGAGGTATCCTGCAGACTATGATATTCACATGCTTAAGAGTATTAGACATGTGAAGAGATTCATTCCCCCAACCACCTTATGAAGCACAGAAGAGGTGTCATCTAAGTTTTATAGATAGGAAATTGAGACAGATGTGGTCTAAATGACTGGAAGCCATGTCAGGACAAGATGCTGAACACTGTTCTGTCAGAGCCTTCCTGTCGCAGGGGTTGCTCTTCCACTGCTTGTCTTGATGATGCTTTTTGTTAGCTTTGCATGCCTAAATTAACTAGGAAAAAGCTTGAAGACATCAGGAACCCTCTGGTTTGCTTCTTCAGAAAACATTTGACAGGCATGGTGAGCTGCTGTTCTTTTCATACAACTTCAGTGTTTTCTCTGCTGTTTGACAGCAGCTGACAGAGCCAATGTACAGTGCTAGTCTTTACTCAGGTTTAAATTAGGAAAAGAGAACATTTTTTTCTTATACCTTCTATCCAGAATTATAGTGTGGTCCAATTGTAATGTGCTGATTTTTCTCAAAAAGTGTATCGTGGAGCTTATTCACAGCCACTTTTTTTTATCTTTGTATAGAATACATGTAGACATAGCACAGACTCGTACACTTGTGCCAAGCATCAACATTCTGTAGGCCAAATTGGTTTCTCCTTGGCAAACCTATTTCTGATATATTTGAAGACCATCTTCTGTTTGCTCAGTTCATTCCAAACCACCAGCTATTTACCACAACATAGCTCTTCCAAAGCTGCTTGATCAGACAACTTCCTTTGTTATACATATATAGTTCTCATTGTGTTATTTGGATTTATATTACAAGTCCTGAACTGAATGTCCCTGGATATTTTCCCTGCAACAAAGTAAATTATAATTTTATGTGACTTATTTCAATGGCGAGGTGAAGTGCTACAGGTAAGAATTAAGATACGCTTTCAGAGTTCAACAAGGAAGCTAGCATAACTCCTTCTTTGGTTATGTCTGCCATTAATCTGAAATGGTAAGCCTGAAAAAAAAAAACAAACTAAAACAAACCTGGAAGAGACTAGGTTCAGCCATTCTGTAATTCTTTCAACTTCAGTAGCATATTCTTCCATTACCCATGGACTAAAGATATTCCTCTTGGCAAGAATCCTTCTGAATTAGGATGCATACTTGTTAAACACTGAATCTGAATACTGTTTGTGCATCAAAAGCTTTCTGAACACTGAAATCCCTTATTTATTTTTCTTCTTTCTGTTATGTGATGTATATTTCTTTAAATGACATAAACTAGCCACACAAGAATCAATGGGATTTTACAGAAGCCCAGCAAGGCAATATGCTTTGTAACATATTGAAGAATACTTTCATTTTAGCAAAAATATGAAAACACTTGTAATTGGAGTAATTTTCCTTCATAGTCTATTAATAAAAATACTATAGGCTCTCTTTTGTCATTTACAGTGTCTTGTTAGATGCCCCAGGATTACTTTTGTTCACAGTCAATGCTTAATATGTTGCTTCTCTATTGAACTGATTTTCCTTTCTATTGCTGAACTGTAAAAATTGCTCATTTAGGAAAAAAATCTACCATTTTGCTGTAAACTATTGTAGATTCACTGTATTTAACAGGTAACATGAATTTAAATTGAGGATTACAGGCTGCCCAGGGAGGTGGTTGAGTCACCATCCCTGGAGGTATTTAAAAGACATGTAGATGTGGCACTCAGGGACATGGCTTAGTGATGGACTTGGCAGCGTTAGGTTTAAGGTTGGACTCAATGATCTTAAAGGTCTTTTCCAACCTAAATGATTCTATGATTCTATGATTCTATGATTCTATGATTCTATGATTACTGAAACTGATGGTATTATTGGACTGTAAACAATTACTGTTACGCAGAGATTTCCAGCCCAAAGTGACGTGCTGGAAATAATAAAATAAGTTTTCTATAGAAGTACTGCAGAACATCTATAGTAAACATAAAGTTTTAAATTATTTGTAAAGTTGCAGAGGACAGGAACTGGCAAGTATAGTATTATTTTATAACAATCACCCCTCTTATTTCATAGAACACAGAAACAGATATGGTCACGATCCAAAGTATTTACAACTCCACAAATGTCATCAGTATATTGCAGGAATACTGCTAAGTTTAGATCTCAATCTTTTGTTCAGTAAAATACAAAAGCATTTCAAAACATCTTTATTGATCTCTGCCACTGAAATGCAGTTGCTTCTAGGTTTAGCTGGAAAAAGTAGCTGCTAAGTGCTGCACAAAGATAGGGTGGACAGGAATATTACAGTATCAATTTTATAGAGAATTTTGTTCAAATCTTATGTAAAATTTGGCCAAAACAGAACACTGGGCTAAGATTTCTTCTGAGTTTTGGTGTATGTGATGCATATATTGCAGCTAACTGCATATATATCCCTACAAGAACTGGTGTAATGCTATGCTGCTGCAAAGCATTTTTTTTAACTGTATACATGGCTTGGATGGACTTTGATTTTACATTTCAAGATATTTAGCATCTCTGGATGTGCACTATCTCTTCCGGGTGCAGTATTCACTTGTGGAAAGGCACACAAGTCATCCAGATTTTATCCAAAGAAGACTATTTCTTGGACTAACTGTATTTCAAAATACTTCCTCTCCAGGTGATTTGCCAGGGTTAATCCGCAGAATCCATATGTACTCAAGTTCTTGCTTGCCCCAGGACTTTTGTGAAATAGCAGAAGTCTGATCTTCTGATTAGCTGCTTGTTGTAACATGGCAGCAACTCCTAAATTTATTGCACAGATGACTGAGAACAGTTGAGATGTATCTTAACAATATGTGGAAAATACTGAAAGAGTAGTCATAGCGTAATGTTCTCAAATTGTGGGTTTGCTGAAGAGAGAATATAAATACCTGCAAAACAGTTTGGGAGTAAATTCTCCTGGCAAGAGCTCAGGTTTACATGTCAAGTTCACCCCAGAGAGATGACTTTTTCTTATTCATGCCATGGATGATAATTTCAGAATAGACTTACAAGTTGTTTATGCTCCTGTAGCTTTTTTCCTGCACTTCCTAGATTCATGCAGCTGAAAGGATGAACTGGTGTCTCTGTGTATGTATCTCATAAATAACTCCAGATGTAGCCAGCAAATATGAATATCAGATGTTTTTCTTCTGTACTTTAGTCATCGGTAGATATAAATAATGTTTAAGCAAGGTGTAAATCATTTGATGGTTCAGACTGAACATAAGCATTGTGAATGTCGTTATTCCAGGCCTTAAAGAACTGAAGTTTTATAACATTTCTAGGACATGGATCAGCATAGAACTAGAACAGCAGACATCCTATAGCAGTCTGTAGCAGCAAAGTGATATGAAAAGGCATAGTCAAGTAGAAGGCATTTCTATCCTTATTTATTAGAATGCAAGGGAGAAAACACAATTTTGCTGCAGAACAGAAGTTTATGAGCTACTCCACACATAGACAGTTTGTGTTCACTTCTGAGCATAAAGACACACCCTTGAGGGATGTAAGTGGAGATACACATCTGAGAGGTGTGTAAATTCAACATGATAGGTCTGTAGCATAACCAAAAAACATAGAATGGTGCAAGAACAACCACAGCTGTTAAAATTAGAATGTACAAAATGGAGTAAAAGTGGTTTAACCTTTGAATGTCTAAAAATAAAGACACATAATATGCATTACTGATAATTTGTTCAAAACATATTCTGTCATTACTGAAGCTAGTGGGTAGAATGCTTGAGAAGGGAAAAATGATATTGAAATGAAAAATGTTTAATTTAATGATTACTGACTTTTTATTATACCATAAAGTTAATACTTGATGTTTAAGGTTCTCTATGTTCTAGTGGGTAAAAAAAAAAAAAAAGCTGAGACTGTTAAATAATACTATAAGACAGAATATGTGTAATTTAAATTAGGAACAGGTATTTTCTTCAGGAAAACCCTTTTTACCAGAGTTTCCCAAGCTTTGTCAGGTAGCAAGCCACTCCTGGCTCTCAAATGCCTTTTGTATTACCATGGTCTCCTGATCAAACATTAAACTGGTAACACAATAAAGGTAACCTCAGTGGCATAAAATTTAATACAGTTTTGAAGCACAGCTGTGGATCACTTAGCATGTAGATTACTTAGCATGGCTTTGCAATTATAATTTTAAATTCAAAAACTATTTTTCCTTTTCTACTGCATTCCTCGAGTTCTTTCTAGTGGAATACCCCACTGTTCATTTGTAGATGCCTTCATCTTCACTTTATAGAAAATCACATTGTACAAGCAATTCTGAAAATTTTGCACTATGGAGTTTAAATAGTACTATGGGAAGATGTTTGTCCAATTACATTAGGACCAAGACTTTACTAAAACTAGATGTAAAATCCAGCAACTGTGCAAAACACTAAATATCCAAACAGTATTCAGAATTGAGTTAAATTTGCTGTTATTTTCTCAATTATTCTACAGAAACAAAAAGTAAGTAAACAAGCTGAAAATCATGTTGAAAGGAAAACCACAGGTGACGACCTCAGGGTCTCACTGAGCAAAACTGATTCTTGAAAAAAAAAGTGGGTGCATTAGAATTTTCTCCACTGCAAAATACTATATTAAACCAGGGGAGAAGTTACACTTGCAACCAAAAGTGGAGGGAGCATAGAGCTGATCTTTCAATATCCCAAGCAAAATTTCCCTCTAAACATTTGAAATTAACTATCAGAAGTGAAAAGGCAGATGAAAAGAAAACCCACAATGAGTAACATTGGAAAGTTGATATTAAAACAGCACTCTAGAGTTTCTTGAAAAGACCCACAGATCTTAGAACGTCTAAGGAAATAATCTTAGTAGAGTCCTTTGCATTGTTGCTTGGTTATATAGGTCCTTGAGGATCCTGCTTCACTGTGTGACTTAGCTGAAAATGAACATCACTACTCCTTTCTCTGTGCTAGGATCATATTTAGAGGAATTTTCAGTGTCAGGAGTTAAAAAGAAAAGAATTGTTTTCTGTTCTTGATCAATGACTACAATACAAATGAAAGGGTAAATAGTGTAAATTAAGAGCTATGACAATTGCTGAAGTATAAGAGATCAAATGAAAGAAGTAATATCAAATGTAACTCAGTAAGAAAAAACAAAATACATCCTGTGAATGTAAACAGATATGATCGATCAATCATTTATGGTGCCGCTTGGTCTTCCTGAAGTTGTGGTTCTAGCAAGGTCAACAGCTAGGTCCAAGGGCCCTGATTATGAATCCTAGGTATCCCTTTTCATTGCAGTACATCTAATGTGGATTGTAAAACATCTTGTTCTAACCATGTGTTTGATTTAGAAATGGGTAGGTCTATATGGAAGGTGGTCCCCACCACTTTGTTCTTTTACGGGATTCTCCACTGGGCACTGAGATTTTACTCACTCAGCATGTTACTGTTGGAAATCCTGTTTACATTATTTAATTTTGTAACCCTAATTTTTCCCCCTGCACACCTCAAAACTTGTCCTTTGGATGAGAAGACAATATACACTTCCTTACTCAAGCAAAATTTCCACAGATTGTTTTCAGCTGGAGTTTTGCTGAAAGGAAGATGAATATAACTCAAATGAATATAGCTTAAAGAACTGTAAAGAGCACTGTGCTATACCTCAGCTTTGAATAACTTGTTACCAGTCTCTTTAAACTTGTCTAATTATATGACAGGGTGGGCCTGTGGAAACTGGAAAGGAATATTTACATTTAAGCATTTTTAGAAGTAACTTCCTATTTTTCTTTCATGCAGTTTACTTTATTTTTTCTTTTTGGTATGCAACAACATTATTAAAATTAAACTTTTTAGAGACTGTGTTTTGAATATGGAATTGAAAACGAACTTGAGAATAAACTTGAATGCACTAAATCAGTGCACAAAATGTGTAAGCTGCATGCACTCTCTTAGTAAAATGTGTTTTCTAGAATATGGCTAAGTAAAAATGTCCAAACATTAAAGGAAGCATAAAGCTTAGAAAATCAAAAATTCTCCGTTCTTTTTCAGGTTTTGTTCAAGTTTCTCATTAAGAATAAGCTTAATTTGAGAAACTGTTGGCTGTCATTGTCACAAATGGTCCTTCTTTAATAAGAAAGCAAAGGTCTTTAAAACAAAATTAAATTGTCTGAAAAAAAAGGAGAAGATTTTCAAGTAATGGATGTTTTTTTCCTGAAAAAGAAAAAAAAAACAAACCAAAACATTTCCTGGTATTTTATTTACAAATGATTTTCTGGTCACAAGAAAGAACCCAGGGTAAAATGATTAAAATTGTCATATAAAATTTCATGAGAAAATGTCCATAACTTATGTCCAACTCTGCTAATCTGTTTTCTATCAAAAGGAGGCAAGGAATCAAGTTGAGGAGTTAATCACATATTTCTGGTTGTCTAGGCAAGTGAAAGGGATCTCGGCGACCTTGTCCCAAGGACCATGGACAGTTCCAGGGCTGGAGCGGCCCTGGGAGCGCGCGGTCCCGCAGGGTGCAGAGTCCTGGCCCTACAAAGCAGGAGACGGATCCCTGCGGGGACACAGCTCTCATCTTGGTCTGCCTAGTTAAACACCCATGTCCACAAACAAATATTCATGTGTCTTTTATCTCATTACTATATAGTGTAAATTTTCTATTCAGTAGTTACCATAAATTATTTCTGGCTTGTACTTCCTTTTGTCAGAGTGTAATTTATTTTTCAAGTATTCATTATCTACTCTCTCTGTACTTAAAAAAAAAAAAAAACAAAACCAAAACAAAACAATAACAAACAAGACAACTTTCTGATATCTTGGTGTGTATAATGTTTCTTTTCTTTTCAATTCTTTGACATCTTCCTATTCCTGTGTTCTTCTTTTGATAGTTATTGGATGCTAGGTTCTCTTTCCTGTCCTGATAGTCTTCCCAACTACTCTGTTCCCCACCTATCCATCTGCTGGCTGAAAACACTTCACATACAATGCTCACAGAAATTCATACACTTAATTCAACTTCTTTGTTGGCTATAAATATAAATTAACCCCAGCTGATTCTCCCAACACATATATTTGCTTCACCCAATCTCTCACTGCATTCCCTCCACCACTTTGAA
The DNA here is from genome assembly GCF_047370975.1 of Nipponia nippon. Classification (NCBI taxonomy): domain Eukaryota; kingdom Metazoa; phylum Chordata; class Aves; order Pelecaniformes; family Threskiornithidae; genus Nipponia; species Nipponia nippon. The sequence goes on along the minus strand of NW_028262290.1, from coordinate 102,655,687 downwards.
ATATCCTGTAAATTATTATTTTAATTTTGTAACTTGAAATACAGCTGTTACTGTTACCACACATTCTCTGCCCCAACAAGGGAGATAATAGGCATCAAGTTGACTTACTTATTGGGAGGAAGTGGTGAAAAAAGCCTGAATGCATTTCAAAGCACAGTCTTGCAAGAAATGAGGAAAAATTGTGTTGGATGTGGAGTGCCATTTCTAGAGTTTCAGCTGTCCTAAACAAGATATTGAAAAAACCTGAACCTAAACCAAAACTAGTTAATGGGCCTTATCTCAAGGTCTACTGCATGGTCTGATTGTGCATTAAAGGCAGAATAACAGGTAGGGGGACAAGTGAGAGACAAATACAGAACTAAACCATATTAAAAGAAGGACAAGGGAATATTTAGCTTGACAGAATTGTTAACACAGCTTACTGAAACTGTCGAGGTTATCACCTTTTTACAGCCAGCCAGCTCTTCAAGAAGGGCTGGACAGAGAGTAAAACCCTACACACCAGGTACAGGGCGTATATGTCTATATCCTACACAGCTGGACATATATTCATAAGAGAAGTGGGTTCTCCTCTGCCAGCTCATGTTAGAGCCTAGTTCTTACAGCAGTTCAAGTTCTGAATTCTTCCACACGAAGGAAGATGGGGTGGCAGTTAAGTAAATATGACTACAGATGTCAGTATTATCAAATTTAGCCAAGTATTTAAGCACACACTTAAAAGCAGCATATGTGCCCTGTGGAGTCAGGACCTACACAGGATTACACATTTTCATATTTACATATGTATGCAGTTTGAAATATAACATTAGTCTGAAAAAGTGCAGGTAGCAGAGGATTTAACTGTGCCTTATAGCTGTATTCCACAGATGTTGATGGGTGTGTTGCCCTGGTAGTAGTGGCAAACTGGAGCATGACAAACTACAATAGGGGCCATGCTTTAGATCATGTTGAGAAGGTCTTTGGACATAAAAACAGTGAACACAATAGATCAACCTTCTTTTCTTGTAACAAATGCATACACTTTTGAAAATAAACTGTAAAGTAAATAAACTATCTTAAATAGGACACATTTTGTGGCAGACTTGTTTGTTTTTCCATATGGGAAAGGTTTACTTTGCAATTGAAATTTTCATTTTTTCACAGGAATTAAATTCGATTTACTGTGTGACTACATCAGTTCAACATTTTTTTGGCTATTAATAGCCATTATTTCATAGATATATTTAGTGAAAATCCTGCAGATATTTTTTAGAAGTATGTTAAAATGAATGTTCACAGAGCAAGTAAATATCAAATAATAAAATCAAATCTTTGTGTGCCATGATTAATTATTCCTGACAAAAATTAATGAGATCTTTCACCTTCTTCAACTGTCTACTGAGTTTCCCATCACAATCATGTGTATCATAAACTGTAATTGTTTTACGACTAGTTTTTCAACCAACTTTAAAGTGAGAAGTGTCATAAACACAAACATATTACAAAAGCTATCTTGTGGCTCGGGATAGGGTTAGCCTTTTCCTATCTGAAGCACAGGAAGAACTTCATCAACTTAGAGAGGGAGAGGAGGGGTTAGAAAAGTTTGGTTTTCTCCATATCAAGTGTAACTGGTGGTGAGAAACGGAAGTCAGGTCAATAGTAGCTCTTACAGAAAATGGGTATATTGCTCCAGGTTAACACTGTTTCAAGCTTTCACTAATACTTTGCTGGGAAAACTAAGCTCAGCCACCCTACATGCCAGATGGGTTCTCCAAAGCATGTTTTAAAGCACAAAGGAGAGACAAACACAGGGATGTGACATTCATTTTGTAAAGAGAGAGAAATAACTAGGACTGAAGGACAAATTTTCAGTCTTAGGGAACCACCACTTTTCATTCATTCTGGGTAATGGGTAAGATGCTGAAAATGGCCATGGATTTTAGATCAGTGATCTTTTTCATCTGAAGTACACCTATATGTAGAGGTTGGGATATAAGCGCTCTTCTGTAAATTCAAGTCAAACTGTCTGAAGCTAGGCACCTCTGAACTGTCTGAAATCAGCAAAGCTGTTCACATTCAGGGCTAACCATACAGCTGGTGAAGGTAGCAGTAGTATGCCAGGCCACCAGAAGAGAGGTGGAGAAGAGAGTCTGATGCAGGAAAGGTCACTTCATGGACTGTTCTAAACATCTACAGCCCTTAACATGTATATTCACAAATAGAATTGCCAGAAGGGTTCAGCTAAAGAAATGGATGTTTCTACTTCCAGACCACTGTCTGCTGGATCCTCACTTAAAAACTGATGCCTGCTTATCTTCACAAGCGATACTAAGTGTCAACAGTGGTGTTCAGAAGTCTCAATGGGATATACTTAATTAATAGTATGCATACACCGTGGGGAGCGCATCTCTTCTGTCATTTGTAGTGTGTCTTACAAAAAGAATCATGACTTTCCTAAATCCCAATAATAGAAGAAACATTACTAAGTTTACAGTGATGAATATGTCAACAACAGCAATTAGATTTTCTTTAAAAAAAATATTATTATATACCATTGTCAGCTGTCAGAACTCCACATGGTCTGGTATGCTCCTTTGTGATAAAATTTTTTAGCTGAAAATGCTGAAGTGATACATGGTTTCGCAGCATGGTTCTGGGGAATTGCTGACTTGCACTGCAATGCCAAGTATAGCTATTCTTGTATCCAGACTCTGGGTAGATGTGAATGGACTTCCTCTTCTATCTTTTTAAATGGAAAAAGCCTGTTTTCCTCATTCTTTTATAACACAAAAAAAATCTTGCAAAATTACATATGCTAATGACATTTTAAGCAAACATGAAATACATCTCCTAAAGGGAGGGTTCACTATGAAAAAGGAAAAAACCAAACTCAGACTCTCTGCTACATTAAAATCACGCATTGATAGCAGAAACTCTTTTCAGTCCTGCTACTGTGCAGTGGGTAGTTACAGGGTTTGTTGGTGATGATTGCGTGTGCAAGTAATGTGACTGGGAATAAAAATGTTCCCTTTCATGGCTGTGGCATTTCACAGTTCCTGTTTGGATTATCTGTCTCTGTTTTGTCTGTGAAATTGTTGAGACTAAGGAATAAAGAGCACCTATTTTTTTGGCCTCAGAACCAACATATTGGATTGTTTGTAGATACCTTGTATGCAGTTATATATAGAAACCATCAAGAAATAAGCGCTCACTTAGTAAGCAGATTCTATCCAAATATTCACTGTCTGCCAGGTCAGGAGAATTCTCCCTTTCAACAAATTTGATCAATTCCAACAAGCTGTGAACAGCCTTCAGATAGATTTTGCAGTTGATAAAAACAAATATGTATGAGCGGCACTGAGTGAGATAAAGGTATTTTTAGTAGCCTACATTGTAGCAAGTCATGGATATGATGACTTTAGAGAAGGATGCTGTTTCTCTCTTACACATTTGTTGTCTTATCTTCAAAATGCATTAGAAAACAGAAACACAAGAGAAACAAGGAAATATCAACAACATCAGCTAGGATAGCTGAACCCCAAAATTTTTGCCCTTATGTTGAGGAGGTGGTAAATGAAAATAATTTTTCTGGTATTTAATTATTATTTCAACACAATAGCAAGAGCTGTGTATGGTCTGCATCCCCTGCAGCAGATTCAGTAAGACCGGGAATGTCTGGTAGCATTCAAAAAGACAGTAGCAGATACCAATTATGGCAGTCTAAGACATACCCAGATACAAGATAATAGAGTCATCTTCTTAATGCAGTCTCTGGAATTCAGTTCCCATATCTGTGTTATCCAAATATTGCACTTAGCCTTCTGGAAACTTTGTGTCCAGAAAGTCCTGTTAGTGGTTTTTTGGTAAAGCTAAATAAGCTTGATGCTTCTTCATGGGAGTGAAAAATGGCACACTGAAGGTAATTCTTTGTTTAGATTTGAGGTCAAAACAACATCCTCATTACAACTGCTCCATGATGCCTACTGGCTCCAAGCAGACACAATACTGACTGCCTCAGCAACCAAGAACTGAAGTGCCAGACTGTGCTGGGTTAACAGCTCCTCACTGGAAGTTTACTACCTGGAAAAACAGGACATGGGCAAATTGTCTTTACACTCTGGCAGTACTTAGCTCCTGAAATAGTTCACTGGGGACTGCTATGGATAGTCAGGCACAAGTCAGAACAGCCCTAAGGTTGAGCAGATACTAGTTATTCCAAGATGCATAATGTTAGGGTGCATAATGGTATTACAGAGCCACAGTGGCTCTCCTTATCCTCAAATTCTGTGCCCATAAGCTGCTGTGTTTTGGATTTAGGACTAAAACAGTGTTTTGGCTATTGCCAAGCAGTGCTTGAATAGTGTTGAAGTTTTCTTGCTTTTGCCTTTCTGAGTGAACAAGCAGCTGGGTGGGGGCTTAGCTGCTGCCCAGGTTCAATCAACAACAAGACCTTAGATCAGCTGAATTCTTGAAGACAGCCTGAAGTTCTGAATGAAAACCAAAAAAACATGAAGCCAAGCTACCTGAATTTGGCATGGTGTCTTCTCTAGGTGATACAGTCTTGCACAGAATATGGTGGCTGAAGACAAGCTTGGCCCATTCCCAGAGAGTTATAAAACTCACCAAACTCCTTAGGTAGATTTTTGATCTTTGTGTTTGAAGACTTCAGGTGAGACTTGGGGCATGCTCCTGTTGTTTATAGTCATTCCATGAGAACTGACCAAAAATAAAATCAGTAAGGACTTCTGCCTTAAATATCTACAGTGCCTGTTTTATGTGGCCTAAATCATATAACTAAAACAGAAGCATTTTTAAACAATGGGTTTTGCCAAGTGCATTGAATTACACATCCCTTTCCTTTGGAACATTTTTTTTACTAAATGGGCTGAACTGTGCCTTATTAGCTCAGGCTTGATTTTGGGGAACTGTGGGGAAGTACACATTAGGAGTTTATCTCTGAGGACAACTTGGGGAAGAAGCTGAGCAATAGAGCCACATGAAAGGTGAAGATTGTTTTCTGTGGGCTTGTGAGCATTAGAAAGGTTAGCCAGAAGCCCTGAATAGTGCTGACTGTTTATGTCACTGCTGTGACAACTTTTCACATTATCAACTAGGCATCTCTTTGTGTTGTTCACACCTATCTGTAGTGGAAAGAATGGCATGATTATAAATTCATTTCTATCCTTTTCCTTTTGGATGATCAGTGATCTAAGAGTTGAGAACACAAAGGCAAAGATTTCTAATGGAACAGCAAACAGGGCTCTGTAAACTCCTTTGAAAATCCCATCATAAGCCTGTGTATATGCAGTCACTTTAAAATAATATTGTATACAATCTGTAACTTTGGAAACAAAGGAGATTTAGGCAAAGCCATTACCATTAAAATACAGAAACTTGCTTTTTTCAGTAGAAATATAAAATACAAAAGTAAATTTATGTGCACGTTTTGACACAAAGCAAGTGCATTCCAAATGCAGTCCTATCTCAGCTGAGCTCTGTGGTGCATATGGCCCTCCACCAGAATGTCTCACAACCCTGCACAATGTTTTATCTTTACAAAGAGATTATATTGTAATCTCAAAATATGCTTATAGACCATCTTGGCAAAACAAACATACCCCCTGGTGGTATGTAACATTGCCCAGCATTAGGGGACTGTGATAAAGGAATATACATACTGCATATTTTCTTGCTGACCACATCATAACGTTTACCAAATACATCTGGCTTCTGTCAAATCTTGGAAAACACCAGCCTAGAAGGTTGCCTGTGATTGCAACAGGGACCATGAAAACCAACTTTGGGGAAAGTTAAGAGAATAACAGCAGGTCAATTTCCATGTTTTCAGCATGAGGCCACTACCTTGTAATCACCCCAGTGATTCAGTTAGTTTTGCTAACGCTGTCAAGAATACAAGGGTGAGCAAGAACTCTCACCGTGCTCAGGCCTGCCACCGTTGGCATGACTTGGGCAGCAGTGGCACTACCCCACCTGCCTACCTTCTCTTCCAGAAGTTCTCTATATCTGAAAGACTAGCAGAGAAAAATGTCTGGGATAAACAGAAATTGGCTAGCAACACACAGCATTTCATCAGTATCAGTGATTTCTGTTCAAATTGGAAACTAACTGGCTCCTTGTTGGGAAAGTTTAAAGAAAGCAGGCAAGTAGTTATAAGCTGAAGAGGAAAACCAGTGGGTAATGTTTCAGTGAGCAGCTCTCCGGAGCTCTGCCCTTCACTGACACCTATAATTATCAAGGCATATTTTGCTACTGGAATGTCAGGTGTCATTGGCAGAACCTTAACCTGTGAATAGACTGAAGAGCTCTCCATGCATTTTGATTCCTTCCACCTGATCTACTCTGCTGTGTTATTATTTCATGGATTCTGTTCTTCTTCAGTACATAGAAAAACACACAGAGCAAGTTAAACCCTGTGTAGCTCTGCAAAAGTGTATCATTTAATGCTTGATTTGAAGTGTGAGGAGTATTAACATTTTCAGAGAATGCTTGTTTAATAAACCTTATCCTGGTTAAAATGAAAGCATGTAGGAAATACAGAGAGCTTCAGCACATTGGGTGATACAAGGGGAACTTCATTTAGCTCTTCTCTGATGAGGAGAAACTGTGCTGGGCAACAGAATGGAGCCTGTGATGAAAGTAACTCAAAATGTTGGAGGAAATGATTGTAATGTAATGTAAGTCAGAGTGATTTCAGTCCTCTTCCTAGAAGTCAAAGTCATCTGAGTTCTTGATTATCAATTCATGGTCAGCAAGAGGATACCATTTAGCTATTCTTTTATTTTCTGTTTTCATTTTCTTGTCCTAGGAGAGGCATGCTTGTGGTATTGCTATTCTACGCACAACAGACATAGCCAGTGAACTAGCCAGAAATGGAAGCATATAGCTGTTCCAGCAGAGTACAGAGTGGGTGGGCCGATTAGCCCAAATGTTGTACCATGCTAAGACATACATCAGCACATGTTTAATGACCTGGCATCTGCAAGAGACTGTGACAGCATCTCAGCCCAAGTAGAATTAGTCTGAATACCTCTAATGCTGCAATGTGAATATTGGTTATGGGGAGCTTACACATTTGCAGAATTTGCAGTAGTGCAAAGTGTCGCCTATAATCTGGCCAGTATACCTTAGTCCAGAAGCAATGGAAAAAAAAACATTCTCCAAAACACATGTAATTTGCTGGTATCAAGCTTTTACATGAACCTAAAGTTTGACTAAGATTTGCCAAGAGACCAACAATGCTCTTAGATTCCTATTCCTCTATCCTTTTTATCCTCATATTTTGCTCCAGAAAACTCTACCTTTGGTGTCTTCTTAGTGTGGTGTATTGTTAGTAGTGAAATATAAAATACATCTTTGTTGTCTCACTTCTATGCCTTCTGACATTGTGATACGCTGGGTTTCTCTCTAATGTATTGTAGCAGAATTTACACCAGGAACTGAAACTTCTTTAAACATCTCACAGGATCCTCTGCAAGTCCTTCCCTAGTTCTGAAAAAGAGCAGAAATGTATTGGGACACTTTCAAATGTTGTATCAAACCATGCAAACCACAGAATTCCAGGCAACTTTGAGGGCACTGCTTTCACTGATGAAGCAGGTCTTTCCCACTCCTTTTGCATAGTCCAGGAGGAAGCCTGAAACCCAGAGCCAGCTGGCATGTTTTCCTTGCCCTTTAAGAAATCCATGCTCAGATCTATTGGAGCTGGTAGATCAGACTGGCAAATGACAAGACCAGTTAACAATAACAAGAAAAACGAAACATCCCACTGTGATGCTGGAACATTTCGGAGTGCTTTAAGATCAAACACTTCAACCTCATTTCCTCTTCCCTCCCCCAGGTCTGTCAGATGCAGGCAGTCCTCTTCTAACTGGCATCTCTCTGTCTGAGCAAGAAGCAGGTTACGGGAGGTCGTGACTGTTATTTCGGACTGTGAGGATGCCTCTATGTCCATTCTAGTTCTGTTCTTACCTTCTTTCTGTGGACTGCCAACATGGGTGATAGTTCATACCACATGGGAGCCAGGTTCTCAGAGAGTTGTGGTGAAGCAATACTAGGCCAGCTGCTTCTCAGTGAGTTTCCAGCCCACAGCTGCCCTCGGTGTCCATGTAAAAGGCTCCAGTTGTCCATCTTCTTCTATTTTACCTACTTTCCCAAGTGACAGATACAGTTTTCTGCTCTGGATTGAGATACACCTGACTATATGACATCATTTCATGTTTTTTCAAAGCATTAATGGGGAAGACCAATGAAATAATTCATTTGTATAACAAATGTAACACTTTTTAATGAAAAACTTACAGGGCATACACAATAACCTGCTTCTAAAATGAAATAACTGTTCTTTTAAATTCCCTTTCCTAGCCAAGGCATAACAGGGGTTAGTGCACAGTATAGACTAATTGCCTACATAATTTCATTTTATGAAACAAAGCGATTTAAAAAAATTATAGGGTTATATAAAAGCATGGGAAACCACTAAGTCAGCTTTGTTTTTCAGCTTCATGCAATAGTGGCAGTGGTTTAGATGTGGTATGAACTGTGAATATTTTCTTGGGGGAAAAATATGTCATAACTTTCTGTTTGGGTACCTGCCTGCTTGCTGATGATATATTTTCTTGTCCGTTATAATGTTTGCTTTCAATTTTTTTGCCCCTCTTCCTCTGCAAGAGAAATTGTTTTGTCCTCCTAGCCCCACTCAGTAAGCGAAGTCCCTCCCCTTCCCTGGCTTGGTGTCTCTCATCCTTGAACCTGTGTTGAGCCAATCATTTTTCTGGCAGCAAAGAGATGAAGAGAGCTCCTTCGGTGCTTCTCTCAGGTCACGAGCCAGAACAGCCAAGGGAGTACTGTGTGTATTGCTTCACTGGGATCCTCTCTCAAATCCTTGGTGTCAGTAGCACTAGGCTACAAGGCCAGCCCATAAAAGAAGTTTTACTACTGGCTGAGCAGTAATGTCTTTTTTTTTTTTCTTCCTGTTTTGCTGTCCCTCAAAATAAACAACAGGAGGGGAAAAAGTAGACAGCAGGAGGCAAAAATACAACGAGAGCTGCTGTTGCTGGGCTGTAACCCTACTTGGATTACTCTGCATCAAAAATACATATCAGCCACTAAGGCTGAGTGGTGGCAGGTTTAATGTGATGTGACCGTGATGACTTCGGACCCCCTATAAAATGCACAAAACAGAAGTCATGGTGGATATATAACCTTTTCATTGTTAAAAGAGAGCATTTCCTCAGCAGGCGAGACACCTGGGTGCAAAACAGATCACAAAGGCCTAGATTTAGCTTCAAGATCTTAGCTCTTACAATACTCCTCTACAGATAGTACAGAAATAGATTTATTACTTATATTTGCCCAACACGTTAGGGTGCTCTCCCTTAATTAAAAGCACAGCCAATCCCTGATAGCATCATATTGCTGGGACAAACCAAAATGATATTATCCACTCCGGCTCTTATCCCGGCTGCTGGGTACATAAGGTGGATTAAGAGGGGGAGGGCAATTTTGAAAAATTGTGGTACAATAGCAAGCCTGTGATCTCACCTGATTGAATCTTATCAACTCTTAACATCACTGGTGTTCTTTATTTGTTTTTTCTTTCTTCCTTTCTCTCTCTTTTTTAACATACACTAAACCAACAAAAAAAAAATCTTACCACAGCACTTATTGTAATCTTTTTACCCATCACAACATGCAGATTCAAAAGTTGTGACCTGAGAGGCAGCTAACACTGGAATCTAGAAGTTGCTCAGAGTTACGCTTAGCATAAGATCAAGGAAAAAACAAAACACAGAAAATCTGATTATTGTAACATGTTGCACAGTAAGAGGCAGATCTCACATAATATAAAATCAATCCACCTAAATCTCTTTGTAGCGTGAGCTATTTCTGAGATGGGCAACAAAGCTTTAGCATGGGATACACCGAATTCGCTCTCTGTGTGTATATATGCATGTGACGAACAACCTGCCTGCCTCAGGTGCCATGCTCAGAATGGCTAATTCTCTAATGCGCATATATTTTACCTAAACCCATTTTTAAAAGTTTTTGGTTTTCATGTATATTATTAAAATTGTGGTTTGTAATGCCAGAGCCAATTTCTTGGTCTCGTGGTGAGGCTGCAGCTTGCTGTGCTGCAAATGTCACCAGCGAGCCGTTTGTTAGGGCTGCACTGCATGCCGGTTAATCTGTTTACTTATGCAATGGTGGAAATGTGACCTGGCTATTGTGGTGATTAACAGAGTCAAATATCCTCACATTAACTAGTGAGCTGGGCAATCAGGCTGGATTATTGTTACATTCAATTTAAATTACAGTGGCATGACAGGTCCTGAGGTATTTAGTAACGGATTTCACAGCACAGATATGCTTCATGTGTAATGAATAAACTCTGGAGAGCAACAAAAGGAAAAAAATAAAATAAAAAGGTATTTTATGATCATTGTGAAAAATTTATGGAGTGTAGCTGGCATGAAATTCTATAAAATGAACTGGCTCCAACCAGTCCAACAACAAAGCACGCACTTTTCTTCCTGCTGCTTATGAATTATTATTACTGAGTCCTATGTTTACTCATTAGCATTGAACCCTTTGCAAAACTGTGATTCAAAATTGAATTCTTCTTAATTGAAAATACCCCCAGTATGCTGGGAGAAAAAATGAAGGGGGAAAATGGCAGCAGCACCACAATAGGCCAGTTAGCTCTGTGATAGTCAGAGGGGGTGGCTGCTCTGAACTTGAATGTTATTCAGAATTCACAGCCGGACTATACGAAGGAAAAAGCAGGTTTCTTTCAAGTTGTTCTGCACACTGACATACATATAATTTAAATATTTAGCCACCGGTGTGCTGCTGCAGTGCGTTAGCCCACTAGCACCATAGTGCATTAATCCTGTTCTCTCTACGACTTGCTGACTTTGACCTGTTTTATGCTCTGTGACTGAATAACACATAGCACTTTGCTTGGGGAAAAAAAAAAACCTAAACAAAACACACTATGATCTCAACACACATTGGTTTCAATTAACTTTTAACCATTTGATTGCACTAATTCTAGCCTATTAGTTAGCTATTGCAGAGCTGGCTGTATTGATTTTGAACAGAATAAGCTGAAGCACAAAACAAAGCATGTGAAGACTGAATTTTCACAAAATAATCTCCCTTCTTTCCATTTGTTTCGTTGCTTACCTGCAAATATTTTTGCAGGGGCTGTTTTGATACTTATTTTTATTACAAAAAAAGTCCTGATGATTTCAAGCAATAAAAAACATTAGGATTTTACCCAGTATGATTTAGCATTTATTGAAGCTTAAGAAAGTGATGCTATGGTACAGAAGTGTTGAAAAATGGCTTATTTTAAAAGGTACAGAAAACTGCAAATAACAAGTGTCAGGGCTGAAAAGATTCTGGTTGGTGAGGTGTTCCTGCACTGCTTGGTGCACCCTGACCAGGGAAGAACTAATGGATCCTCACATGGGAACCTTGTTTTTACGATCTTGCATGTACCAATCATTTAAAATGTTATACAGGAGAACTGAGAATACAATGAGACTTCATTAATTGCAATCTGACATAAAGCATTTAAAATCAGGGACCATTCTACAAAAGGGAACCAGAGAAGAGAGTGACATCTGTGCTGTGGCTTTCAAAGGAAGCTCACCCTGGTACGAGCATGCACTGGTAAAAGAAAAATAGAGGGTTTTATACTCCAACCTTTAACCTCAAGATGCAGAGTTCAGTTCCACCGTGGTCAGGATCACTAACGATCCTCCAAATCCAGTTGTCTTTGAGCATCACTGTGAGCTCACCTTTGCACCACCTGCTGCACTGTCGAAGACCTTGTCCAGGTGTGAGATTTAAAAAAACAGAACCATGAGGAGAACAGATGCACACTCAAGCTGGTCTACACTGATGATTAAGAAAAAGTTATTCTTTTCAATAAACTTATGAGAACTGGTACATTTGTTATATAATAATGCAATTCATTATTCTGCAGTACATTTGTAAAGTATTTGTGGTAAAAATTTTCAAGGAGAATACCCTAAACTCTGGAACGTGTAATTACTGGCCATGTGGCCCAGTGATTCCTGCAGTGCTCTGAGCTCCCACTAAACTGCAGAGGAACTGCAAGTCCTACAAACATCTCTTGTGTTGCAATCTGTTTTGTACATCCCTTTTGAAAAATGCAGCTTTCTCCACTGTCAGTGGAATATCAATGTCTAAATCAAGAGAAAGATTTTAGAGCTGCAACTCTAAAATCCTCAGTCCTGCCAGACGTGCTCTTTTGCTACAGTCATGTGTACCTCCCCATCTGGCAAGATGTAGCTGCTGAGCTTTCTGCTACTGAGTCCTGTATAAAACTCAACACCTGTTAAAGGATTTTCACTTGGAGAAACATGTATTTTAAAAACATTTATTCAGAATAAGTCAGCACGCTGTGGACCACTGAAATTTTACACTTCATCAGCCTTAGTGTTGTAGTTACTGCTGTAAAACATTCCCCTCCCATTACAATTTCCCAGGTGATGGCATTTTGCTAAAAGATGTTCACATGCTGCCCACTCCTCTCAAACCAGTTTGTCTCAGCACACTGACTAGTCTGAGGAGAGGGCAGAGTGAATCTTTGCCACTCGAAGCTAAGTCCAGCATTCAGCCCAGCTTGTTTATGTAGACAGTTATAAGAACAGGTCATTTTGCCATTTCACCCTTAGGCAGTCACCATTGCTGGAGATTTTTAACATCCTCCCTCCCTATAACTGTCGCATAAGATGAAGTGGGATGATACAGGACAATATGGCTTGATATTCTCCTACCAATCAATAGCCTCAAAAGTATGTGCAAAAGTCATCTGACCAGAGAGTCACTGCTGTGTAGGAGGCGCGGATAGAGTGCCAAATAGCAGATGCTTATTGAAGATTCTAATGATTTTAGCTGGAGAATGGATCCCCAGGTCCCTTAATTCTGCAGACTCTTCTTTTAGAAAATAGCAATAAATAAATCTTATGCTTTCCCTCTGTTCAAACTTATCTTTAGGGCTTTTCTGCCTCCCCATGACATAAAATGATATGGTTCCACTATGCAAAACAAGAACATTATGCATTATCTGCCCTCCTGTGTCCAGGACATACTCACTCAACCCAGAACTATCCTGTCACATCAGTAAAGTTAGTAACCTCAGGTGACCAAAGCATTAATACTTTATCCGTCTGAGCCGTCTGTGTATCACATCTACTGCCTGTAGGAGACAATATAGAGAAGTTTGTGGAAGAGGCAGGAAACCTGCAAGCATGATATACTAATACTCTAATCTAAATTAGGCACAAAATATGCATGATACAGAAATATATTTATGTCCCCTATTTTAAATTACTTCTCTGCAGTAAACAGCAACAATCTTCCAAAAGGGAGATACACACTCTACAGCAGTCCCCTCATTTAGAGCCCTATGACTCACTTGGTTGACTGAGATAGTTGCTGAGATTGCATAAAGATAGATGGTTAAAGAAAATGATGGAAGTAAATTTTCAATGAAAACATAACCTTTTCTGTCTTGCTATAAATTCTGTCCAGAGCATAAATCAGTATCAGTTACATGCATTAAAACACCAGCTTCCCAATTGGGAAAGCAGTGCCTTCCCCCTTGCACATTTTAAAGGACATGGCACTATGTAGAGAGAGCAATAATTTCCTGAAGATTCATGAGCAAGGTAATTTGACATACCTGGTGCTGCCCAAGTTTAAGTTACTATAAATAAAAGGGAAAGAGTTTGTCTACGCTGCTGCGTGTGTGGTGCCGAGGCATTCGGAAGAGTCAGATGCTGTGGCATCTAGTTCATATGCTCTGAAGCATCACATTTCACTGGGATGCTTGGCAACAGAAAACTTTGCAAATGTTGTACAGTATTTGGAAAGAGCCTGGAGTCCCTGAAAACATTTGAGAAGGTGACAGTAATGTCTTTAAAGGGTTTCTTGTCTTAGCAGGGGTATTTCTTATCATTTATATAGTAAAACCATTCTTTGGATGTCAGCAGAAGGGACTGACTGTTGGCTGAAGACTGACTTTGAGGACTGCTTTGGTTTGGATTAGATCCAATCTAGGCCGTAGAAGGAGGAGTGGGGGTGGGGGAGGAGGAATTGCACCAGGTTGCTTAATTAATCCGGATGCTTTGCTCATTATACCTTGAACTTCCTCAGAGGACAGGAACAAACTAGCTTGCTCAGAGTAAAATGAGTATAACATCAACGAAAAGCAAAAGGCGGGGTGGGGGGTGGAATTCTTTAGAGTAGCAAGCCTGTATCCGAACAAACAAAAATGTAAGGCAAAATCTTCTTAGGAGTGTGTGAACTGTGAAAAGTAAGCACACAAGCATATGCAAACAGCTGCACATATATGTGTGTAGAGACATCTGCACATCTATGTGTGTAGAGATATACATTACAACCCGCCTAAATGTAGTGAAGGATGAAGCAGAACACTTTACTGTCACTTTTTGCCATCAGAACCAGTTAGATGAGGCAATACTCAGACAGCGTGTTTCAACGGTACAGGCTCTGCACCTGCATCCCAAGTGGCTAGGCAAATTCTCCTACCAAAAGGGAAGGGGGCTGCTGGACAGCTAAAGTTATCCTTTTTTCTACTTACCTGAGAGGGAGAGTCTCCTGTGGGAAACCAGCTTCAAACCACCCAAAGATGCCACAGAAACTAGGAACTGCCTGACAGAAAACCTGTAAGATGAGCAAAGATTTAGGTGATCCACTCTTCAGTGCCAGAAGGTTTGTTTGGGGATGATGAATGATTTTCTCTTAAAAAAGCAGGAGAGGGGAGATAGCTGCAAAAAAGAGATTCATGGAATTCACACACACCTGCGTGAGTAATTCCCACGTATTAAATCATCTGGCTATCAACAAGCAAAGCCCAGAACTCTTTTCTCAGACTTACCGTGTTAGTGAAAGGACAATTCTGCTCTGGAAAGCCAACATCAGTCTAGCTGGAACTGCAGTCTTCCAGGAGCTTGATGCCAAATGTACACAGATAACAGGGGATAGCAGTACCTGGTCCAACAACAACCAAACATCCCCATGGTTTCTAAAATCAGCTAATTAAATCAAGACTGCAGTGAGTGATCATATCCACTTTATAAAAGTCACCGTTGTGACATGGTACTTCCAAGAACAAAAGGACAGGGAAAGAAGAAGCACGCCTTGCCCTTAACCTAAACCCAGCCAGTCCAGATTAGGCATGAAGCAGGTTATGAAGTACCATGCCCCTAATGCTGCATGGGTGTTCCCATCTATATTTGTGCTAGACTGTCAGTGGCAAGAGATAGCAACCCAGCATCAGAATAACCTGGGGAAAAAAAGGAAGGTAACCTTTAGGTGCATATGTCTAGTCACAAAATAATTTTAACAGAGAAATTTTTTTCAAAGAAGTATAAAAATTAGCCTGTCACCTCACTCTCACCCTGAGAATGCATATCTAGAGGGCTATTCAAAACCACATGGCTTCGGACTACACTGTTCCCTTCATGGCAATTCACAATGGGAAATTGTGGATATCCCGCCAGCAACTATAAAATGTGTATGTCAGGATCAAAAATATCAGCAGATTTAGGAGGATTTGAAATCTCTTTGTTCCTGTCATTCTTCTCTGCTGATTGATGCCAAAGAACTAATGAATATGAGTGGAAAATACAGCATGGGGCATACAATGGCAGATCAAATGCAACCTTGTCTGTTGCAGTATTGTCCTCTGTGCAGTATGTCTTGCACTTACATGGAAGAATGAAAATAACTAGCATGATGAGATTTCTTGGCCAACAAATGAGGACAACAAAATGATTCTGTGTGTGATGCCTTCCAGCCATTTCTTTTTCTGGGGCTGTGTGGGTTTCAGATAGGCAGATGTCAACCACCAGCACAGCAACAGGGATGGAAAAGGAACAGTGCCCCTTTCACACAGACTGGCTGCCCGCATAAGGATCCTACCCACTGCCTCTACAGTCTGAAACTTTTTTGCTCTCACTTACTTTTTGCCAGCTTGCTTTTCGTATTCCACATTTTCTCAAGAACACAGTACTAACAACGTATTAGTATAATATATTGGTATAATACAGCTGGTTTCATCACTGGGGCCAGATTCTGCCCATTTGGCTCTGTGAATTTTCCCTTGGAGCCTACACCAAAGCCTTCTTGCTGCTATCTTATTTGAAAAACAAAGCTGCTGAAAAACATCTCACCTGGAGCAGTAGGAAACTACCAAGTCATGATCATTCCTCTTCAAGGCTGGCAATTATTGTCAGTGCCCTTAAAATTTGTGAATAAGGTTCTCTGAAAATATTTGTGTAACTGTGAATTCAGTAGGATCAATTTCGATCATACACTGGTGTAAATCCATTGACTCGAATGAAGTTGGTCCTGATTTACAGTGAGGAGAGCCAGGACAAGCATTCCTTTCTTCGTTTTTCTTTCTTTCATACTTTTTTTTTCCGCTGTAAACATTGATCTCACCCAGAGTGTGGAACCATGAATTTTCCTCTATCTGCCCCAGGCTTGGTTGATCTTACTATTTTCACAACAAAGTAGCTCTTAAAGTTATGAATAGTGTCTCTTCCTGCAGTAACCCGCCTTTCATTTTCACTATGAGTAGCACATAATTTGATAGAAACCCACAAAGTAGGCTTGGTAGTGGAAGACTCATTCCCCCTCCTCCCCAGCTGCAGACGTAACCCTGCACTCCAGGTACACCTGAAGTACCTCTTCCTTAACAAAGGTCACACACCGATGGCTGCTGCGGGACATATTCAGTTCAGATGCTGAAGTGCAACAGATAAACAGGGACAGTTCTCTGTATTGCAGGTCAGCTGTGGTCTTCCTTAGTGTAGATGTCTGTAGTACAAAACTTCCTGCCTACCAACATTTTCAAAAACAGCATCCTACACATGGAATTAGGTTTAAAATATGTTTAGAAATGGGGAAAAAAAAGCTATGTTGTTGGGGTTTATAAAACTTGCATGTGACTATTGAACATCCTTTTTCTTTCAGTCTTCCACTTACCCAGGGCTGAATTTTTTTACACACTTACTCAAACCTTTGCTCCACAGTATTGTTTTTGTGTGTATATATTGCTACAGTGAGTTTCATCGTAGTATCTGGTGCTGCTGAAGACAAAATTTCTTCTTCCTCAAAAGCCTAGGATATTTCATTTTCTCTGACCTTTATTTAAATAAATATTTTTTTACCCTTAGATTTTTTTCATCTCTTCTTTATCCCTAGCTCCTTTTCCCTGCATTGCAAGAGTGCCATCAGTGTGGCCCTAATGTGAGAGCTTGGTAGGAATTGTGAAAAAGTTTTGAGATGAGTCAAAATGAATTTGTCCAGCCTCAGTTCTAGTATTAACTAAATATATTGAAGGAACAGTGCCTTTTGCTGTTAATAGATGAATGATCACCTTAGAAAACTCCTCTTTTACAAATAGAGAAGAACACATTCCCTGAGGTTGCTGCGCCATTTTTAAAAAGTGATATTTAACATTGCTACAAGCAGTTTGTTGTTTAAAAGAACAGATTAGCACAGTTTTTGTCCATCACAGTACAGTGTGCTCCCAGTGTTAAAACATTAGCCAAGTGCTATCCTATAACCATTAAACTACCTTCAGTTTCAATCAATTTCCTAACACAGCCTGATTAAGAAAGTTCTGTTTACCCAAATGGGATAAGGTGACTGACCAGATGTTCTGATTTTAAAAGATCTGTTGGTGTCCCAGTGATTTTCACTGGGACATTGAATTGTCCCAGATTTTCCTGCTGAGAGTTTGAGCAGCACAAAAGTTGCTTGCAAGGTAAAGCCCCTTTAGCCACTAAGGAGTTTGGAAAGAAGGATTAAGGGAGGATCCCCCTCCGAGAGTTGAAGATTCATCCAATGTGCCTCAGATTAATATATGAGTTATTATAAATCACTGTGGTGGTGTCCTTTGCTGGAGAGAAGCTACAGAAAAAAAAAAAAAAAAAAGAAAAGAAGGAAAAAAAACCAGCTCTGCAATCTAGAGTAACATAAAGAAAACAGGTTGCTTTTCCCTGCTGTAGATCTATTGCTTATACTATGTGCAGAACGCCGAGGAATTCTTAATATACTTTGCTCTGTGGTGGTTTCTGAGTCTGTGTGTGTATAAGGGGTAAGGGAGGAGGGCAAAGAGGAAGGAAAAAGAGAGAGAGGGAGAAAAAGAAAGAGAGAGGAAATCCTCTTTGTCCTGTGAAGTGCATCACACAGACCTCCTGTGTTGTAATGTAAAACCGCCAGGGTGGCTAGAATGACCATATGCTGTGAATGTGAGTGCTGTGCCTGTTTAAATGTAAATTCCCTCTGTATCAGAATAAAAGAATATCTGTTTAATATGGAATGAAGGCAGTTTGGCAGGATATGCACTACTTCAGGTAAGCCAGAATAAACAGTAACATTGATTAAAAGCAGCCCCCTATTCTGCACCTGTCATGTTCACCTCCTTTGCCACAAAGGCCTCACTGGTTTATTTACCTGTAGAGCTGTTATAATATTTTGCTTTCTAAAGAGATTTGGAAGCCACCTGCCATACCTTTGGCATTTCTTTAACAACAAAGCACTTCAGGCTCAAGTGCGCGAGCCCATTGTTCTGCTCCACAGCATGGAAAAGAAGATGAATCCAGAAGCACAGGATCCAAACAGAAATTATTATTGATTTAATCACATAATCAGCAGCAAACACTTCAGGCTAAGATAGCAAATCCATAACAGCCTGCCCACATAACCACCCTTACAAATTTACCAGCAAACCACTGCGCACACTTAGCAAACAAGAAGAGCAAGGGTCACCTTCACTTGGCGGCAAAATATTGACATTCCTAAAGCTTAAATATGTTTTGAGTTAAGTGTTATCAATCAGTGATAAGAGTTGAATGTCTGTTAAACATAACTACATTGGCAGAAGGATTATAGAATGCTTTCTTGCCATAATCTAGAAGCATCTTTCAGACAAAACTCTGCTTGAAATCAATTGTGCACAAGGAGCTGCCTGCTGAGACCCATTCAGTGTCATACAAAAGAAGAGAGAGTCTCCCTGTGATCTTTAACCATAACCGGTTATCTAATGAGACCAGGGCTTTAATTTCTTTTCACATCAAACATAGAATCAATGCTCTGGATTCAACAATGTGTGTAAACAGGCCGTGAAGCCATCTCTTCAGATGGCAGCCAATTCAGCCTTCCAAGCCCCCTGGCATATTTATTTCGGTGAATCCCCCTTTAGTTCCAGGTAACTGCTCCCATCACATTGCTGCTGGCTCCCTCCTCATGGATGGCAAGGCGAGCTCACTCTTGTCAGACACCTTCCACTGGCAGTGTAAAACCTGGGGACCTGACTCTTGTAGGAACACTGGAAAAAGTATTTTCAGGCTTCTTTTCTAATCGGTTTAGGAATCCTGTCTCGGCTTTAACAATTCCTACAGGCAAATGGTGCTACAGTCCGTCTCCCCTTCATACCTCGCCATCAAATGGCTGGATGCTGCTTTCACTCAGACAAATACAAAACTGCGGTAACATCGCTGTAGTTTACTTTAGAATTACACTGGCATAACAGGTGACAACCTGGTGCGAAGAGTATAGAGCAAATGTTGGCTGGGAAAGCCTAGTGACATTCCAGAGAGGATTAAAATGAAGTTCAGCAAACTGATTCATTCAGCTCCTGTCCTGCTCTAGGATATTTACAAAGTGTGCTTTTTGTTTGTAAAGAGGGCATTTTTATAGCATCAGTGTCTATTCTTAAAGATTTTGAGATTTTATTCTGCACATAGCAGGGCAAATAGTATGAAGACAGCTCCTCTGTCAGCCTGACCTAAATAAAGAAAAGGACTTTCCCTAAATTTTATGCTGCTGCTACCCTGTGTCCTTGCTGAGAGAAACGTGGATGGCCCTGTTATGTGGATCTGATGAGTAGCAATCCACTATGTCAGCCTCTCTACTGTATTAGGCTGTGCCATCCTGCTGCCCACAGGCTGTGCCTGCCCTCTTACCCACCAGGCTTGCTGCTGCAGGAGATGTTGACATCTCTATGCTTTATTATGGCTAGCTCAAAGCACTCCTATCATGGAAACTAAGCGATCCGGAGCTTCAGCTGTCAGTGGTCCACTTGGATTCAAACTGACTCAGCTATGACTCAGGGAGACGCAGCTGCCACTTAGGACCACATAAAAGCTCACCTGCCTTTGTATTTTCATGTAATAAGTTTCCAGTAACACATGATGTAAAAATCACTCCTAAAAAAAAAAAAAGAATACAGCAACAAAACATTTGATTGAATACCTAAGAGCCTGCCTGGGAAGGCAGAGACTGGAAGTATCTGTACATAACAAAAGTATATTGGGATAAATCATGTTTAAGCTATCTCATCAAAGCCTGTCTTACAAGCTCCAAAGCGGGTCAAGTTTATAGACCGTTTAGCACTTAAAGAGTAATGCCCTTCAGACAGACCGCTACTATATTGAGCTGCTTTAAACCTCTGTGGGCTCTGATTGCTGAAACTGATTTGAGGGTTCAGATTTTTTAGCTGAAAAGCACTAGCCAGTGGGTAGAGTTTAAAGGAGGGGTGAAATCAGAGTTTCCTCCCTGCACTTTCCCTCAAGCCCCATGGCTTTTCTCCCCAGTCAAAGCTGCTTCAACTACACCAATGCTCCAGAACAGGGTAGGAGAGGAAACCAAGCTGTCCAACACTGAACTGTTTCAACTAAAGAGGAGCTGCGAAGCAGCAATAGCAGGATTGTCCCTCTTTGCTGTGAGTGATGGCATGAACAGAGAAGGTGCGGCTTCTAGACCTGGATGCAAGCAGGGAGGCACCTCAGAGGCAGCGAGGGAAAGGAGAGAGGCAAGTGGGGGATTTACAGGATGGGAGAGGAGTCTGTATGATTGAAGGTGACCCGAAAGACTAAGCTCAGAAGCAATTGGGATCTTTGCCTCTTTTGTTAGTGCAGCTCCTAGCGTTATGGTGGTGAGCAGGCTCTTTCACAATATGATTGTACAAATAGATTAACATCAGTAAACGATGTAGCGGAGAGGTGAGCAAGTGTTGTGGAGAAAACTGAACTGACCACTAAAAAAGACACAAAAGACTGAAAAAAAAAACCCAGGCCCCCTGCATTTAGCCAATGTCTCAGAATGGCTGTGGAGACACAGATATTGAAAAGCAGAAATAATTCTAGTTGGGCTGTAACAAAAAAAAAAAAAAAAAAGAACACCTGAAAACAAATAATTTGTATCTTCTTAAGCTCTTTTTTTTTTGGGAGGGGAGACAGATTTTAATATGGTGGTCTACTACATTTTTAGCTAGCTAGCCATGAATGGTCTGGGATATGTCTCAGATCCCTCCCACCACCAAATTTATTTCAAAACTGAACTGGACAAGGCCCTAAGCAACATGGTCTAACTTTGAATTTACATCTGCTTTGGGCAGGAGATGGGACTAGAGACATTGTAGAGTTCCCTCCTAACTCCAATTGTTTTATGATTCTATGATTTTTCCCAGCAAAGATGTTGACTCAGAAAAGGAGGACTCTGCCTGCTGGAAGGATGATGCAGTATCAGCTACAGGGAAACAAAGCTGCACTTTGTTGCAGAGCTTTAAGGGCATCATTCAGAAAAATGTTTACTAGTTAGTATGTGCTGAACTCTGAGTGTATCAATGAAGGAATAGCACTAAGCATGTAACTGAGAAGGTCTCACAGTGCTTTGGCAAATTGGTGCCCAAAGGCATAAATATTAGGGAGATGCAGAATAAGGACATTGCTATTATCAGGTGACCTTCAGAGAAGATTCATGGTGCCAGAAGCCTGAAAAATGAATTGAGTAAGAGGGGGGGGGAAAAGAAGAATAAAAAATTTGGAAAAAAAATTTAAGGGTAGAGCAACAGGTTCTTTTCCCTGGACTTGTAGTTCCATAACAAATAATGGTTATGTTGGAAAACTTAAAGATGTTCCCATGAATTACTTTAGAAAAGAAGCAAAAGGATCCTTTGTGTATCTTTGAAATATCTTCCAGCGGATTTTCACAGTAAGACTGTGAAAAGGAAGTAATACAGGATATTGATACTGAGTTATAGAAATAACACTGTATATTATAACAGAGTGTTTTTCTATATATTCATTTCATTAAAAAATCTTTTTTATTGATTCTCTAATTAACACTAACAACCATAAAGACAATCACAAACAAATATAGACATAAATCAAATAGGTACGGTATAAACAACTGAACTTAATTTAGCTTGCCCATAGAAATCATTATGCAAGAATACCTGACATGGTGCATACCCAAGTAATGGAGAATCTGAAAGATAACTATTGGAAAAGAATAATGATACTAAACCGCAAATTTTAATCCAAACACAAATATACCAAATACCTGTAAACTGACATAATATGATGAAGGCCAGGCTTGATTACCTAAATATAGAGCTCTAAATCCATACATAGGCATATTAAGAGTTTTATTTTTCAGATGTGCTAATCATTTATAACCCCCTTGATAAGGAAGGAACAAACCTTAACTACACAAATACAGCACCAAAAATAACACTACATTCTCAAATAAATCTGTTCATGGGATTAATTAACATATTTATTGAAAAGTGTACATAAAATGATATTAGCTGTTTGTCTTCCACTGGTGATTCTTTCTATGGTTTTGAAAACTGCTGTAATCTGATTTCCAGTGCTTAATTATGTTATGTGAGAAATGCCTTTGAAGAAGTCAACATAAACATTTCCTCTCAGCACAGGAGATGTAGACTCTGTTTTCCCTCAGCTGAAGCAGATGGAAGAAAATAGTAGTAAATAAAATAATAATTTGGCCTTGATACTTTGAAGAAATTTACTCTTACATTGTTGGTAAAAATCTACATTCATTTATTCATGGAATAATCTGGCAATGTGTTTCACTAGGGACTCTTACTCTTAAGGCTATAGTATTATAATATATCATTAAATTGTATGTATTTATTTTTACTTCAAAAATATTTTTACCATTATTCTGGCTTTCTCAAATATCATATTATTTATGCTGAGAAAGAATACCCATTGGTACAAAACCAACAATACCAAACAGCAGGTTCTAATGTCAAGTCAATTGTAAGGGTAAAGCTTATAAGACATAGGGCAAATCTGTAATTCCTTTTGAAATCAGTTCACTTGTAGATGCTCCACATTTTGCATATCATGCTCTGAGATATGCATATTCATGATGCTGGCCTAAATTTCCTCCATTTCTCCAACTTCACCATTTCCTACTGAAAAATGGCAGCCTGGACTGAGCTTGTTAGGAACCTTTTTTTACATTTAGCCTATGTTCTGTCTTAAAATGGCTTTTAATATCTGTTTCAGTTTTCACTGCTGTAAAATAAGGAGTTTATAATGCTTATAATGGGATGGTGTGAGAACTTTAAAGAGAAAAGGTACCATGCATGTGAGCTCCACTTCTGCAAACTAATGCACTTTGGATTTGATGCTTTGTTAAAATGTGAAGTGTTTTGAAATGGGAATTGTGAGTAGTGAACGATGGCTCCAGTGGATGTTATCAGAATATGATACAAAATAAATATTAGAAATTCTTTCATCTTGGTCAGCAGTCCAGGATGTTTTGGGAGAATGAGAGTTTCCTAGGCTCTGCCTACTGGGTAGCATGACAGCAAGCAGAAAGGCTGGTAAAGTGTGTAAGCAGCCATATTAGTGTTGCCTCTATAAATCTGCCAGCACATAACTACAGGTGTAAGCCTGTTGCCTGTCATGCACTTACACTTTTAATGGTAAGTATGCCAGCAGAATACATGCAAACAAATGGTGAGTATATGAAACCAAAGCCATTATAACTTCTAGTTAGCAAACACTCATCTAACCTGCAAATCAGGATCTAAAAGAAAAAGAAAAAAAAAACAACCAAAGGGTTTACTCAGTATCTGAAAAGGCCTATAAGAACCATACAGATCTCTTATCTACCTGTCTCAATCGTTTGCATGTCTGCATGTATACCCTGTGATTAACCAACATAAAGCCATTGTACAAATATATATGCTTTGTTCCCTAATGCACATAGCAAATTAATAAGATTTTCATTTAAACAGATTTGTCTACAAATCAATCCATGCTTAGGAATGGGTTAGGGAAGGACTTTTTTTGTGTTACATTTGCCAAAATTTATCAAAAAGGGTCTCCAAAAGCTTTCAGATTCGGTCATTTGCTGACCCAAGATATGACATCTTTGGGGAATGTGGAAAGACATAAAGAATATGATCCGACAGTACTGAAAGAGGTGGTGACACCATCAACAGGGCAGTTGAAGTTTCCTGTCTGTGATACACTGGGACAAGCTGGACTTTTTCTCTCTCTACTTCAAAATGAATATCTACTTATCCCTTTCCTTCCTCTCATGGTGCATGCTTAGTTCTCTGCAAATTCTTAGAATTGCTGATTTTGATCAATCCTTCTCTAACAATATGATAAAACGAACCAAATTAAACCAAACATTACAAAGATGGCTTATCATGCAAAACTACCCAAAGAAATAACATTCGGTGTTAACAGTTCAAGCTACTTTAAAGTGATAAATCAAAGAACATGGCAACAACTTTTTTAAAGAAAACATCAGGAAAAACTGAAGCACTTCTGGTAACGTTATGGTTCTACTGAGGACACCAGCAAATAGCTCACTTGACTTAGCTTTTTCCTCAGTCCTCTTAAAACTCTACATTTGCAAGCTTCTCAGTGAAAGGAAAAAAAATCTAACTCATGAACAAAACCCTAAACCTAGTATTTACCATTTTGTAATGACTGATTTTTTTTTTAAATTTTATTTACATGTTTAACATTGAAAAAGCAGACTAAAAACTTTTTCCCTGACATTCTGCTGTTGTATTAATAAGCCTTGGATAAGTTACACTTCTATTTTTAAAAAAGAAGCATCAAGAAAACTGAAAATCAACAGTCAAAATGTTAGTGAAAAAGGATCAAAAAATCAATGATACTATGTAATTCCTTACATACTATAATTCCTTAAAATGTAAAATAGGACTACGGAAATTAAAAGCTATTGCAGGTTAGCATGAAAGGGTCAGAATTTGACTTTTGATCTATATTATGTCCATGGATTTTAGTAAGGTGTATTAAAATTTATTAGAAGTGATCTGTAGCATTTTCTTTTAAAAGGCTGATGAGACCTCAGGGACTCAAAGATACTATCATTATCAATTTTATCAGTAATGGTCCAACAGACTTTGTACAACAACCTTTGACAGGACATAAATAAAGAGAAATGAATACAATTATCTCTGCTTCAGTTTTGCAAAGTGAGTAGAAGTAGTTAGTGCTAGTGAATCTATTTATAGCAAATAGTTTGATTAATTTAGCCTTTTAGCTTGCTTATAAATTGTTCTCAGATGGACTCTCATATTTACAGAATTGTTTCTTCTTCAAAAGAACAAAAACAATGTTCTCTGATGTTCCCACCTATGGGTTTTTTGTGAACCGTATGTATCAACTCTGTCTTGGTTACTACGTGCCACTGGCTACTTTTGGATGTAATATGAGATTGGTCCCATGGATTTCAGAAAGCTTTCTCCCAAGTTTGCACAATCTTTACTCATGTACTCTCCAGAATTTTCACACTCAGGAGAAATTATTTGAAGAAATAATTGTTTGTACAAGTGTTTATTCAGAACAAAATTAAAGAGGTCATTAATATTGATAGCAACAAATCTGTTTATTTTATTCTAACAATTGCCTGCAATTTTTATTTTGCTTCACCATATTCATTCAGCTGCAGTAGGCAGGAATATGGCACACTCCTTGTGTTGGCAAGGCTGCAAGAGTTGAGGGAAAGAAGCTTATCTGTCTCTAAAATGTTTTAGGACCTTCAGCTAGTTTAAAGCTCAATCCAGGCAGGTATACAATGCTTCCTAGGAAATACTGAGCACAACACTGTCACTGGCTTTCCTTTGAAGCTGTGGGTACTCAGTACCTTGCAGGAGATGATGCTTCATGGCAATTTGTTTTCTATTAACATTTACAAACACATCCTCGGTTGCAAGAATGTTGTCAGAATGTGAATGGCTTGTAAATACTTGTTGAAAGACGTATGCTAACATGGAGGTTTCCAGGCCCATGGGAGTAGTGGCTTCTTAGCAATATGCAGGATTAGACCCTAGCACCACTCATGTTCAGCCAAGGTTTACAAACACGGATACAGTGAATATGTCCTCCATGAAGCGGATCAGAGAATTCCTTCACAGTTTTAATCCACAAACAACGCTTTTGGAGGCATTTGGAGGTGGGACACCAAGATCTGCACAGGAATTCCTTCCAAAATCAAAGGGATTTGGTTATGAGGTGGGAAGGTGTGCTATGGTCTCTGTTTTCTTATTATCAGTGTTTGCTATGATGGCTTAATAGATTTGAGAGAAGCCTATCATCACTTTGTTTAGGATGAGGAAAGAAAAACTAATCCATGCACATTAGACATCTCATTGCTGAGAGATAGAGATGGAAAAAAAAATTATTATAGAAACTGCTAGATGGTATATAAAGGTAAGCCTGTTTCTAATATTTTTGCATTAATAGAGCATATTCTTCTTCAAATATACCTATTGAACTAATTTAATTTCATTTGTAAAAATGTAGCTCTCCTTCAAATTGTCAGTGATATGATAAAGCTAATTAAGACATGCATGGTGTTAACAGTTTCATTAGAGGAGATAATATTGCACAAGAAAAATAAGAAATCATTATGATGAATGCCTCAACATTACATTACATGTTAATGAAGTGTAAATGATCTAATTATTTTTGAAAGAATACAGATTCGATTAAACTGTCGGAATTAAATTGGAAAGGACAGCCTATTGTACTTTTTATGTACAGACAAGTTAGCGTTAATTAGGCACAATCTACAGGAACAAATGAGGCACAACCCTCGGTGAACAATCATGTATCCGTTGCTCAAGGCAGGTTTCATAAAGAAATATATTAGGGGAAAAATTGTAAGTCAATTAAATACAGTGCTTTAGCAGTGGGAGGGAAAATGAGCAAAATCTATGTTCCCTCCCCCTACATTTTGAGTGTTTATAATGCAATCACTCTGCCAGTTCTGCTCCATCACTAATTTCATAAATACTAATTTTGCTGATGAGACATTTTGATTGGTTTGCCATCTACTTTCCACAAATGACTTTCTGGAGGCGGCATGGATTTTGGATGACATCTTTTTCCTTGGGCTCTGCTCTCTGCTCTCTGCTCTGACCTAAGGTAAGATAAGGAAAAAATGGATTTAGTAGGCCACATAGGTGAGGAAGAAGACATTACTCAACCACCATTTGACCTCACCTGGCTATTTCTAAGGGAGGGATAGTTATAATGTGAAATTTAGAAATCTGAATATATTGTTTCTGTGGTTTTTTTGTTTTGTTTTGTTTTGTTTTGTTTTGTTTTGTTTTGTTTTGTTTTGTTTTGTTTTGTTTTTCTCACACGATTAACAGCCATTGGCAAAAAAATTAGGAAACTGTTGACCTCAGCTGTCACTCAGAGCCCAAATCAAACCTAATTTCAGTTTCTTTAAGCTACTTGTCATTTTCTCCCCATTTCAAGAGTCCTCCATAGACCCTCATGCCACTGCAAACATGGCATTAAAATGGTTTGAGGAAAAAAAATAATCTGCTATGTTAGTTCAAGCTAATTCAAGAGTCTTGGAGAATGCAGATACACCAGTAAAGTTCCTGTATATCTGGGTGTGTCATTCCAATGACGTTGAGCTTCAAGGTTTTATAGCCTTGCACAATTAAGAAGTAGAGGCACACCAACCTACCCACTCTTTGTCTAGTTAAGAGAGAACTAAAAAAAAAAAATCTGCTGATATCGTTGTCAGTCAACTACCCCCAAAATCCAGCCAACCCCCATAAAGCCTAAGGGTGTAAGGCAGAGCTGAAAGAGTCCTTAGTGCATATAAACTAATGCTGCTATATGTATTGTTACCAGTACAACTTGTTTTTAGGACATTTGTAGCTTATCTACTGAGACTTCCTTAGTGTGCTGGAAAGAAATTGTAACCTTTCCCATCCTTTTCCCCACACATTCCTTCTCCTCCCCCTCCTTTTTTTTTTAAATGAGCCCCTTTTCCCCACTTTCTCACAAAGTGGAACTCGGTGCCAGAGAAAGCAACATATGTAATTCTCATCTGTTGTTTTTACTATATAATCTTTTATTTAGATATAAAATTTTTAATCCTTTAAAGTGTGGGGTCCAAGTCAAAAACCTTGTCATGCTTAGGTCTGAACTCATTTCACTAACCTTTGCATTCACCTTGCTGGGGAATAATGCAAAAGTACAGCTAGTATGTGTGGTACTCATCCATTCCTCTCTTACACATTTCCTAGTTTGCCCTCCCAAATGAAGGTTTGAGGCATGCTAAATACCAGAAACTTCTACTAGTTTGGAAATCTTTAGTGGATTTCTCTTCCATGCCCGACTGTTTGCTCTGTTGTTGAACATATCCACGCAGCTTACACAGCATCCTGCAACAAGGAGTTCCACAGCTTTACAAACTACATTTTTTATACTGTCAGATGCATGCACACACTAGCAATTTGTTTGTGTCGAAGGTTATTAAAAATAATTTTACTCCCCAAAATTTATATAACACAAATGAGATTATATGATTAATTACAAAATTATTCAGGAATTTTACTTCTATATAAAAAAACCCTATTAAAAAGGAAAAGACATTATTGTTATTATTCTTGATTATTATTGTATCTCACTGCTGAGAAAGGACCAGATCATTTTGGCCATTTCCAAGCCCAGGCTACCAGGAGAGAACTGGACAGTTGCTGAATAGCTGGAGCACGTCCACCTATTTTGCCATATCCAAGAACACACATTTTATGAAAGCAGAGCATCGTGCAGACTCAGATGGACCACTCCCTGGCAGTTCTGGGGATGAGTGACAAAGCACACTGATGTGCTGAGAATTCTTTCTGAAGAGCTCAGATGCATCCTGTGGCTCTGGCTCTGCTTGCTATGTCAAGGCTAGGCTCCTCAACCTGACTGTGTAAATAGAGGCAGGACCAACCTTTCTGCAGAGTTAAAACACCATGGTGTTATTGACTTTTTCCATCTGTATTTCGTTATTCCATAAAATACTATAGCACCTAAAAGCATAATCATGGATGAAAACTACAGACTGGTTAGCAGTAATATTTGTTGGAACCCTCTGTACTAATATATATAATTTGTGCCATAAAATATAAAATACAGTTTTTTGCCAGTAGCTTATAAAGACATTGACAATTATTCTCTTGTTACCCTAAGTAGGTTCATAGGATAATCAATTTCAGGTAATGTTTATTAATCTTGTGTGCTATATATTCATAACTCAGCTTTTTCAAATTTCTCCTGCCCATAATTATTTCTTCTCTCTGGTGTATATAACACAACAAAAAGCTATTCACATGTGATAAAATTTGATATGTAATAGTTAACAACAATATTTTTCTCACAACTCTTACTGAGTCCACCCAAATGCCAAATTATCCCGTTTTACTAGTAGAAGAATGCAATAGCACTGCACAATTCAGATTAGGGTTCACTTCCAGAATGCAATACCTCAGGAAGGACTAACAACATCAATGCAATTGGTGGGAAACAAGCCACAAAACAAGGGTCAAACCCTGGGTTCAGTATAAACACCAGGCAAATCAGCCTTCCTCACACCAGTCCTGAGACAACAAAAGGGTCACAGCAGTATGCTCAGTGTTAGGAGGCAGATGGATTTTATCGTGTTTTCTCTTTACAAGTTACCGTTCAGGATCGCGCAGAGCTGAGGAGGTACCTCTGTTCCAGAACTGTATGATACTGCAGGTGACTACCCACAGCACCTGCCTTTCAGGCAATGGCATCATCCAGTCTCCATGTCGCCATGTAACCATGAAGTTTGACACCAAAAAAAAGTTTGACTCTCTGTACCCATTACTCTGGCAGAAATCTGTTTCACAGTCTCACTGCTCTGATGGCTATGCCACATGCTGATTTCTGTTGTAAATGTATTCATAGGCAGGATATGCCCACTGGTTCTGTGTCAACATTGTCCTTAAGCTTAAAGAACTGTTCCCCCACTAGTGTTTACCTTTCTGATCCATTTACAGAGACAGTCTTCCCTGCTCAGCTTTGTTTTGCCTGGCTACACATAGTTGGGTCTTTTAGTTTCTTTCCATAAGTGTGAATCTCCATTCTCCCAGTGACATGATGATCCTTCCCTGTGCATCTCTGTTGTTCCCTAAGCTCATTTGTTTCAGACAGGGATGACCATAGCTGAACACAGTATTCTTGGTGAAGTCTTGCCTATACAATAATAACAACTTTTAATAATGTTTCTAGAAACACATTTATTAACTTTGATTTTCCATTAACCATTCTCACATCCACTTTTGGACTTCTGTCTCATCAATGGCTAAATGTTCCCCAAAATGCTGGGAAAAAAGGGGGACACCATACCTTAAACATTATGCACACTGAAATCAAGAATATAACATCTTACTTTTTGCATGTAATACTGTAAAAAAAAATCTAGCAACAGTATGTCAACGGCATATATAGCCATTCAAATGGAGCTGTGAAAAGTCCTATATATTAGTTTCATGCTACTAACAGAAACTTCTGATAATTTAAGGTAAGAAATCAATAACATTCTTCTTTCATATACAGGCAGGAAACTCTACTAGATTTCAAATGAATAACTTGAATCTACTCAATGTAACAGAGAACATATTAATTTTACATCTTCTACATATGAATTGTCATTATGCAGTGCAACTGCATGAAGGGACTGAAACTGTCTAATCTTTCAGTACATTTAGGTTTATTGCCAAATTTGGCCTATTTAATAGCAATAAAAATTGCAGGACTGGATATACAAGTTTTCACACCTGCTTAAGCATTAAGTCTTGCGTCTCCTTCTCTGGAGATATTCAAAACCCACTTGGATGTGATCCTGTGCAACCTGCTCTAAGTGACCTTGCTTCTGCAGCGGGGGTGGACTAGATGATCTCCAGAGGTCCCTTCCAACACCAGCTGTTCTGTGATTCTGTGTAATAACTCATTGTATGAAATCAGGTCCCGCTAGGAACCCTCATCTTCCCCTATTTTTTTAAGATAGTAGGATTAATTTAGTAAGAGTACTCTGATTGATTGCCAAGGTTATTTGAGGCTTCTCCATTGTCTGAGGAGTGTTTTATTGGAAGATTGTATATACCACAGCCAAAAGCCATGTTTCCTTGAAAAAGCATGAGCTATCTTTAAAGAAGAGTTAAAGAACTTACTGAGTAGAATCTGAAGGGAACTGCAATAAATATATATCTTTTGCTTACAAACATTTATACAAGCATCAGTTTTCATCATCCAGAGTAACTTTTTTGCATCACTTTTTTATTCTAACACTTCCCATTAAGGAAACATGGAATCCATAAGCACCACTGAATGTGATACAGAAGCATCAGCCACTTAATGAATTGTAATGTATTTGATTAAACCATATGAGTAATTTGCATGTAGTAGGAAGTAATGACCATCCCATTCGATGTGCATTAGTGTTCCAGTTTCTCCTCACTGCCTCTATTTTCTCTGCAGTAACAGCGCAGCCACATTTTGCAGGAAACCAACTTGCTTTCCTCCCACATTTGTCAAAAGAACCAAACTCCTGCGGGCCCTTTGCTAGAATGGACAATTTCAGGAGCTATAGTGACAATGAATAAAGAGGTCAAAGTACTTGACTGGATTTATGGAACATTAAGAGACTGCTGCAGCCATGGTGGTGGAATTAGGGCAGCCATTTAGCTCAGCTACAGGGACCAAAATCCCAAGGTGAACATTTTGTGGTGAGTTGCAAAGTGTCTACAAAATATCTCTACAATCCACATGCTGTAATCTTTCTCAGCTTGGAGACTTCTAATAGGGTTAGTAGTAAAACTCTAATAAGGTGATGGCCCTATATGGTATGTACCTTGACTCCCTTGAGAGCTTTTTACTTATCTGTTAGACATTTCTGCAAGTTTAATTTTGAAAATCTCTGTTGTGGTAATGATTCCCCGTGAACTATGATGCTATTATATATGCTCTGTAAGCTTTTAATATAGCAGTCTCCACCTAAATAGATTTTCTCAATGGAAAACAGATTTATTTTTAACTTTATGACTTCTTATACTGTAATTTGATAACTATAATGCCAATAGGTTAATCATATTGATGAAGTACCCAGAGAGACTGTATTTAACACCGCTTACCCTGTGGAAAAGTAACCTGATTTACTGGAAACCTTTTCACCTTTAGTGGCAGGGGAATAACTGCTAGTTTGGCCCTGTGTTCAAACATATAATTCCATAGGCTGGCATGTAACCCAAAGGCAATATTACCACTGAAGGATTGATCTGAATTAACAAGCTTTAAAAAGGGAGAGGGGGGAGAGAAGATGCAGAGGGAAAGGGGGGAGAGACAAAGAGAGAGTGCTATTGCAGGCTAGCACATACTTGGTATCCTTCTCCCTATATAAAGTTCACTTTCAGATTGTTGTTCGGACAAATTATTTCTTTTATGGAATCAAGATGATTGTTAGCTCCTTTGTAAGTTTTCTGAAGTCACGTGGTGGATATTAGCAGAGAATTTTTTTTAAAGACCTGCACAAAATGAATGAAATCTTACTCAGTGCATGTATGTAGACTAACAATTTCCTTAAGGAAAATAAAGGATCACTAGTAAACTTCTTTCTTCTGAAACATACAGGTGCAAGCAATTTGTTCTATTCTTTTGCCATGTATCTGGAGATTTTGCAGAGGTCAAACAGAATGCAAAGGTAGTCTTCATTGCATCAGTCCACTGTCTCTCTATGAATGTACTCCCTTGCAGCAGAAGTCATCCTGAAGTCAACACTGCTCTTCCCATGTTCACCAAAATACATGATCATAAGAGCTGGGATAGATACCAGTGACTGAAAAGGTTGGCATGGAGTGTCTGCCTCCTGGAACGAAATCATACTTCAAAATAAATTTACTCTTCATTACCTAAGACACACTTTCTCTGGGAGACAGGCCATCCTTGTAATACAGCATGTATCACTGAATTTTCAGGCACCAGCAAAATACTTGCTCTGTCAAATAATACTAAATAACCTGGAGTGAAATCATGAGTATACCTGAGACAGAGAAGCAAATGACTTTTCTTAATTACTTAATTACTCTAAAAATTGTTCTTAAACTGCTTTTGTATCTCATATCTGTCCTTTGCTGAGAAAATGAAAATCAACAAAAATACAACAGACAACATGGAAATTCCTGTTCAGAGGTGCAGCAGACATCTCCTATTTTGTAGGACACATCACCTGTTGATGGTGGGAATGCAGGTAGTGCAATATCTGGAGTGCATACATGTGGCAAATGACGCTGGTGGTTACTCAGCACTGCAGTGCTGAGGTGTGGTCCAAGATCCTCAGCAGTAATACTATATGTGCCTTGTACCATGCTGAACTCTACTTACCACAGGTTGTAATATTTTAGTCTGACGTTTACTAAGGATTCAGAGGAGGGCAACCTGGACTGGAGAGTGGTAGGAATATAAGTAGTTAACTTTTTTAAGCAGCGTGGCAAGCAACAGTTTATAGTGCTGGTTTATAAATGCCATGGCACCACTCTTGATTTATTTGCTTCTCTTATGCAGCCTTGAATTTCGGAGGGAGACAAGAGTCTTAATTTAGCTAAAGGAAGAGCACATTTGGGACTTCTGCAGCTCAGTTGTTTCCTCAGTCTGCAGAAAAAGGCAGAGGAGCTGTGGGGGGCAGCATTGTCAAGTGCACCCACCAGTGCTATCAGTGCAATTTTTATTTCAGCATAATTGAAAGAAGACAATCATGATTCATTCAGTTAACTATAAGATATGGAAAGGGCAACATAAATACATGGAAATAATAATGGTGTTTTGAATTTCAGAAGAAAGAAGAGAGCTGATCTATTGCCAATCCTTATGATAAAAATCATAAATTTTGCAATACTTGACATTCCTTCAGTAGCCTCAGTTACGGAAGTAATGCAAAAACACAGGAGGAGTTCTATTTTGTTTCATCTGTAGCAGCTTTGCAGATTTGTTATGGAAATGCACTTGGAAAATATGAGCCCTGCAGAAGGAAACAAGGAAATGTATTCATTTTCCAAGTTTTAATATTTTTACTTCAGTCTCAGAATTTTGAAAGGCCTTGTGAGTGTTTCGGTGTGGGCAGACATTCTGTAGATAAAGAAAAGACACAAGTAGATGTAAACACCACTCAAAAATGATTTTTGACTATGACAAAGCGTATGAGATATGCGTTAGGCCTGGAGACCCTGGTCATGTATTTGCTATCCACTGTACCAAACACTATATTTTCATGGAAAAAACACCATTGCCTCAAGAAGTTTACCATCTAACTGTATATCAAGAACCTAATAGGTCGATGTAAACCAAAATGATGGGAGGAGAAGCACAAAGTAATACTAAGGTAGTCATGGACAACATAAGCAACTATGGTCTAGCATGACTGTCAGGCACTTAATTCTTAGGGTGTTGGAATTTTATGCTGAGTTACATCAGCTATGTTTTTATCATAGTCCCTCTTTCCTAGCTCCTGTTGGATTATTCAATAAAAAAACTGCAATACTAGCTGTACTTTAGGGGAAACAAACATGTGTATATCTAAAATATATCTAATGGATTTTCATACCTCTAGCTCACACTGAGTTGAGCCCTTCTTCGGAAGCTAATTTAGAGAAGCGAGGACTGTGCATGCCCAGTGGTGCCCTCAAGATGCACCTATACCTAATAATCAGTAGTAACAAAGAACAGCGTGTTACTTACATAATGGATTAAGGCTTTCTTTTTCTAAACTAGCCTAAAATCCACAAATTTTGATTTTTTATGAGTCATTTGATAGGGTAAAATTCAATATAGATTTCTGATGATTCGGAACATGATTCAGTTTTCACGTGGTGGCAGACAGGCACTGGCTGTTTCATGCCTTTAGTACTTGGTCTACAGTTGCCCTCTTGGAACACCTAGTATTACCTCTGTTATTTGCCCATATCAGTTCCCTAATCACAGAGAGCTTTAGGGCAAACAGCATACCCCAAGGGCAAGTGAAGACAGCACCAGAGAGAAGATATCATCTTGTTTAGGTGCCTTAGGATGAACCTGAGTTTCTTTTCCAATATTTGGATTCAGTGGCATGGTTTTAGCCAGCGGCCCCTGTCCAATCCACTAGGCTGCCCTATTCTGCCTCTCAGTGGGAATAGGCATATTCAGTTTGCAAGGCTGAAGATCCATTTCCTTCTCTCTTAAGAGTATTTTCTGATGAGGAAGCATAGGGTTTTTGCATTCTGCTGAGTTTTTCTTAAAAAAGTAGCAACATCTGAGAAACAGGTTCAAAAAGGACCTGTGTTAAATGGGGAATATAATTTCTGAAGTGGTGTTATTTTCAAAGATCCACAGCTGGAAAACATGGACTGGTAATGGCAAAGCTGAAGGAGGAAAGGATAAAATCTGTTTTAGGATGAAAGGACTGAAATCTCCAGAGTCACTAATTTTAGAAATCTCTAGAATCATCATCTATGTCTGGTTCAAAGGAGGCTGATAAGTGTAAGCTTTTGCTACCATTAGAGAATACAAGGCCAGGCAGGTCTGCACTTTACTGTCACTATCCGTCATCCTCTAGAATCTCTCCTCTGGAAAGGAGGCTTACAGTGAAAAAATTGCAGGCAAAACTTGAGGTTTTATTTCTCATGTAAATAACTGTTCATGGAAACATAAAAACCCAGAAACATATGATACTGGTAGTACACTTTAAGAAGTACTTAGGAAGTATTTAATTCACTGTTTGTCTAGTACTTGTGAAAGTGGAAAATTTTTCAAAAAGGGAGGAAATGTGCTGTGTTAAATTGGTCCATCCCTGCTGTGCTGATAGATACCTTGTCTCTTGCTATTGATTGTAGTAGTTGTAGCTCTTGAATAGGGCTTGCCAAAATATTTACAGTGAAATTAAAAATCCTGAAAAATGCAAGCACTTTGAATCCCATTTCAGTTTTATGAAAATGGTCTTATTTCACAAGTGACCTTTTAACCTTCAAAATTAATACCAAAACCCAAGTAGAAACAAGCTTAGTGACAGAGACAAGTCCCAGTACTGTTGCAGACGGACACTTTGCAGTGCGAGATACTTGGTGTTCTAAAATACAAAAGTTCATTTAAATTCCAAATATTTTAACAGCTAATGCTATGATTTAAAAGTCCTAGCTTTTAAGGACCAATTAATTCAAAATAGGGTTTGTTAGATTAAATCTGAGACAGAATGCCAACTATATTCCATATTATTTCATATTACTGTATATTCCATGGCATTCCATAGATGCTATTGTCTTCTGGGTAGCAGGCAAGTCTGCTTTCTTCAGTTTCCTGCTATATATGACATATAGCTTGTTTACTTGCAATGCAGGTATGTGGTAGGGATACTGATCATTTGGGAAAGTCACAAGTTTCGGAAAGATGGGAAACCCTGTGACCTGGGGTTAAGTCAAGAGTACTGGAAGCGAAGAAGAGACAGTAGAAGACAAAATGCCACGCCAAAATTTCTTTTTCAATCGTGGTCACTTTGCAGAAAGGCCCAGTGCTAAGGATTGCTTTGGAAAGTTTCAGGGGCTTGCTGAAGAGCACCTACCAGTGGGGGACACAAGAGGGAAAAGAAGCAGTAGGAACTGTTCCCTATGGAGAAGGTACAGAGCCACTGCAGAACAGCAGATGAAAAGATCATGATGCAATTAATCTGAAACAAATGTGCTAGTGTAACCCAATCCTGAAGTATAACTGAAGGAAGAAGAGGTTGCAACTGCCTCTGAGTAAATTTCATCCCATACTGCTGTCCTATATGCTTTGATTTCAAACAAATCATCTTCCTTTCATAAGATGTGCATAGACAGTGTTACAGACAGTACCCAGAGGGCATCATGGTGAACACTCATGTGGTTTGTTGGACTGGGCTGAAACCTTCATGCTATGTTGTATATGATTGAATAACTGAATTCAGTATAATTAATTTTGGAAAGTATTTCAGGTATTATATAGCACTTTATAGTATAAGATGAGAAGCAGAGCACAGCAAGTCCTGACCACAGTGCATTTTTAATTTCCTCATTGGCTTATGGAGAGGAAACCCCACTTACTGCCGTGGCTGCTGTCCTGTCAGATGGTGTTTCATTGCAACCCACACAGGCTGAGGTATACCAGCAATGATGCTGAAATCCTCTTGGCAACTTGGGGTGAAAGGCAGGAGTAGCAGTGTTTTATTATATCACCTTTGGCAACTGGAAGCACTTTGTTCCAACCAATAATAAAGGTACAGAAGGCAACACTAACATTTAGTCAGGCAGCATACTACACAGGTACAACAGCCATCCATTTTTATGTTTGGCATAGAGAATGTTCATGTAAAAAAAGAGACCCACTAAACACAAGCATATTCATGGTTCAATCTTCGTTCAATAATGGTTTTATTTTACTTATTATGAGTCACAGATGGCTCTTCAAAGGACTGTTGCTATTACCTGTAAACCTCTAGAACACATTTCTTGGGGAAAATATTTACTGATGGCTCTTTTATCAGAAATGTCACTAGAATAAAATAATTTTCCACCACATGAGTTGGCTAAAATACAGGCATCATGACAGAAGCCAATAATTCAATGTAAGATATTGATGGTCACACACGCCGCTTTCCATTTTGAAAAGCAGCATCATTCTGTGAGGTGCATGAACAGCCCATCCATCATTCGTAGCACATTAGGGATCCCTGCTATGTCACAGAATCTCTTTTTGATGTGCTATCACTGTTGTTGGCTACATGGCAAATTACTATATTTAGTGTACTGCCTAACCAAAGCAGCTGTTGCTGGTGTGAAAATCAGGATGTTATTTCCTCCTCAATCCCTGCTAGGTTAGAGCTAAATGTTTGGACAGCACAAGTGACAGAACAAAACAACTGCCCGGCATAACAGCACAGAACATGAACACTGAGTCATATAAGGACGCACATGACGTGCTCCACAAGTTAACACACACTTAATTGCCTTTTAATTTCCTACTGAGTTTTCAGGTGTATCCAACAGTGCCACTTGCAGCATCTTATGAAGGCTTCTGGCCACTCTAGAAGAGACAACTATGCTTATGAGCACACCACTTTTATTCTGCTGTTGTCTTTACTTCTCTCTTTCTCCTTTTTGCTAACCATGGCTCCAGCTATCTGCTGCTGTGTTTGATTTGTGTTCTGGCATCCTCTCACTGAGCCGCAATAATCAATTTTTTTCACTTAAAAGAAGTGGCTACTTACTTATCTAACATACTTAAATATGCTTATTCTAAAGGGAAGCATCTGTTCTGATTCAGACACAATGGTTCTGATTTATCAAATGCTGTTCAGCTATCCTTACCTTTATGGTTTTGTAAGTACATACATTAATCCACTTCCTCTTCTCTCCTCATGCCATACTCTTTCCAGCTGCTCAGCAGGTACAACCTGAGCTTCTGCTACTCTTCTTGGTCTGGCTGACTGGTCCAGTTCACCAAGGAAGCAGTACCTCTCTGCCAAGCACTGCAAGGATGTGCTGCCACAGGAAAAAGACAGCTCAGCATGGTGGAAAACTGTGGCCATGAGATACCAACAAGGGAAGAGGCTCAAACCTTATTATACATACATGGATGAGTATAACTAATGAACTGACATGTGTTTAGATACAGCAGAGCTTCCTCATTTTCCCTGTCTCAGCATATTTACCTTTCTTATATTTTCTTATATTTACCTTTATTAGAACTGGTTGATATATTTTACAGTGGTCTGTTTCCAATTCAGAAAAGATGAGAGTTTCATCAAAGACTAATTTTTGGGTAGGTTACATAATTCTCTTCCTGAAGGTGCTATGAATAGCTTTTTTGAAGATTAAGAACTGAATCAAAGATGTATTTAATTAAAAAAATCTCCTATGAGAATTTTCAGTAAATGTCTTGCACTAAGTTATATGAGCGAAAACATTTCTTCATTCAACCCTAATACGAACATCTTGATCTGTCATCCGTCTGTTCTTTTCTGCTGGTGGTAAAGGAAAAAAAAATTATAGTGACTTTAAAATGTAGATTTCTCTTTATCTGCTAAGTACTTCAGCTCATTAAATTCTCAGAGGGATAAAGTTAGAAACATATTTTCATTTTAACGTTTCTCTTCTTTACCCTTTCTGTAATTGTTTCATTTTGAAAAACTGTGCCAGCCTATGGTATTCAAACTCTAAGTCTCACAGGAGAATCCTACAGTTTCTTCCCTGGATGAATGCATGCAGTGCTAGATTATGCAGTTATTAAGTCCAGTACGAAGAACCTGGTCCAGTGAACTTGTGTGTTACAAGCGGTGATATATATCTCAAATAGAGTTCTGCTGAAAATTGTACTATTGAGCCGTTTGATCCGCATAAAGTGACAGATTATCCATAAATGTCACTTACTTTCTTAAAACTTTCTAAGACAACAGATATCAGAAGATAAATCTTAAGTCACTGCTGCACTTACTTATTGACCTCTTTTGCATTTAAGTAATAGAAATGAGGAGGAGAACAGTAACATAGTCCTGATGCTCTGCAATGAGAACCTTCCTGTGCAACTGAAGTCATCTAGAAGTCAAAAAGGCTTGACACTTGATTAAATTGGACCCAGAGTGAGAAGGGCACTGAATTACTGCTTCATCATTGCTGACTCCCCGAAGAGTTATATTATAGTACACGTAAGGCACGGCTGGTTGTTTCTGTTAGTCAACAGTCAAAGAAGGTACATATTATGAGGCACAGTTTGCAACCTATTAGCAGGTTTCCAGTCTATTAGTAAGGCACAGGGATATGCAAGATCTTTCTTTATCCGGGTGAGAAAAAAACAGATATTTGAGGACTTCATTCTTTTCCTTTTACAGCATAGTTAACCTGTGTCTGTTAGCTCACGTGACACAGAGCTAAATAGAAAGACCACAAAACAGGTATTCAGCCACTGAAGGCATGGCAACTTCAGAGCTACTTCATTTATGTAGCGCTCTTCACACTGAGGCACGGGTTTCCCTGTGTTTGTTTTCTTTCCCACCTACAGTGGCACCAAATGAACACCTGAACGACTGCACCATTGACCAGGGGTGAAGCAGAGTATCTGGCAGGCTATGTCTTTTCTCCAGCAGTGCTGTGACCTTGACAGTGCTTTGGGGTCGTGCTCTGGGTTTGTTTTATCAAACGGTAATGATACTTCTAGATGAGCAGGGAGTATGAATCATAACCTTCATGCAAGTAAAGTGTTCTGTGGGTTTAGAAGACGACGTAGTAATTCAAATCAAGGTGGGAGATGAAAAAGCTCAAATATTACTTGTTCAAATACTTATGTGTCTTCCTCTCCTAGTGTATCTCCCTCTCCCCAGCCAGTGCTATGACCCAGTGTGGCAGTGCAGGGTGGGGGAAAGGAGGGAAAGGGCAGACGATACATGAAAGTATATGATCTGCCACAGATTAGCAATGCTTTTTTTTTTTTTTTTTTTTCTCCCCAAAGGGAGACAGGAGAACATAAAAAATTATGCTAGATTCTGACACAAGAGATACCAGCTGTTTGGAAGAAGACATGAAAACAATAAAGGAATAAGACACAAAAAAGTGGTGATGCATCAACCTCCTTTAATTTTATTTTTCAAGCACTGAGTTGCTTATTTTAGTGGAGGAACTAATTTTTAAGCCCAAATCTCCTACACAGGTTTATTTCCCTTGATTCCTCACTCTTCCAAATGCACATTTTATTTCATTAGGCACACTTTATTTTCATTAGAGCATATACAGAAAGTAACACTGTACAGAGATACTATCTTAGTCCTGAGGGCAGTTCTGCCACATTATTTCTTTAGGGATTATTTGCCTGACTGTAATGCCAAGCAAATATGGCTACCTGGTATGCTATAGCTACCTTAAGTTCAGAAGCTTGCTTTGTTTCTCTCTCAAGCATTTCTCATCTCAGGATGCAACATTTCTGCTTTTCTTCCCTCTTTTATCCTTCTTGTGAAAAACAGAGATAGCATTTTATTATCTCACTGTTTTTTTGTGGGGATAATATATCAAAGATTGTAGGATACCTATATTCTTCAGCCTATAAGTATACCCAAAGCAGGTAAACAAACAGTGCAGCAAGATTATCATTTGCACTACTCCGTTTGCATGGATTCAACAACATTCAATCACGGATTTGCAGTTGTACAACAGGGAAAGAGAAAAGAAAGTTGTTTACACTGCCAGTCATCCCCCTGAAAACACCATGCAATGGGCAGAAAAGGGTTTCTACAGCTGTGACTGTGGGAACACAGCCCTACCCAGGTCATAACATTGCCAACACTCACATTCCCTTAAAATGCAGAGATTTCTCCATTGGGCTTTTTTTGCCTATTCTGTTTCTACCTCCCTTACATCTTCCTAAGTTTTAATTACCCCATGAGTAAAGTCAGATTTGACAACTGAATGAACAAGAAAACTTCTGACCCATGAATTCATTCCTCTTTCTAAAAAGGCAACATTGCTGGGCAACCAGACTTCTTGTATGCACAGTAGTACTTAAGTAACATTGATGTTCTGACTTCTGTTAATGAATTTTGCAGCTTTTGCTCTAAGATTTCTTGGGAAAGGAAGGAGCTTCCCTTTCCGCATGAAAGCAATGCATCCCCACATGAAAGTTACTCAGGTCTTTATTTTTGCAACAGTATGTGCATGACAAATCTACTTGCACGATAATATTATGATAGATGAAACATGATATGAGATAATAATAATAGTTTTGAAAATCTTCACCTGCAGCATGCTGACAGTACTGCTGCTACTGGGTGTGTGGGAAGTGTCTGTACGTACGCGATCAAAATTTTCTAGGTCCTGAATCTGCAATACAAAGACTCAAAGCACCAATTCAGAAAGTTTTGGCAAACAGTAAATGGAAGAACAGTAAAATAAATATAGAACTGTGCCGAAGCTGTGTGTGATGCACAGCACTACAGTAACGTATTGGTTACACTGTAATGGCAACAGTCCTGCTCTGAGGTCATGTGAGAACAGAATTTCACCTCCAGAAAGTCACAATGTGGTTGACAAGACATGTGGTAAAGGTTCAAGCTGCCCTCCCAGATCACTTCTAGTGGGAATTTTAAAAGGTTTATTGGGTTGTCTTTCTTCTGTCTCTTTTCTCAATTTGCTTTATCCTACTTGCTCTCTGCTATCCAGAAATTATCATTTTAAAGAAGGGAAAGAAAGAAGTTTTCAAGCAAAAGCTAAAGAAAACTTCTCACTTTTGCAAAGGCTAAAGGTAGAGCTTCAACTGATGGGACTAAAGTGATGCTAGCAAGAAGTGGAAAATCCTTAAAAGCAGCTCTAATGCAGACCAAGCTGCTGTGCCTGGTTCAACCCTGCACATTGTTTATTATGACTCCTGAAATGCTTATTCTTTTTTTTTTCAAATAAACAGGTCTGACTGAATTTTCTCAAGAAATGCTTCATATGTTTTTCAGATACCTGAAGAGGATTTCAAGCAGTTACCTCAACAGTATCCAATGATAGCCTTCCATAGTAGCTCCAAAGCATTTCCTGTCATTCTGAGCTCACAGGTATGAGGCTAAAAGGCATTATTTAAGAGAGCATAATTTCCTCTAGACCTGCACATTTTTAGCCAACTGAAGATCGTGTGATTGCACACTGTTTTAAAGCACTAATCAGGGCATGATTCTTGTTGGAAGCAATGAACCGATATACTTCTATGGACAGCCTCGGAAGGAGAAGGCTATTCCTATTTTGGTCACAGAGGGTATAAGATTAATACAAAGTACAAAAAAAAAAATACTCCAGACCCACAGAAGTATAGGCTGAACTGCAGCAGAGAAGCCAGCAAGAGTGAGAAGAGGCTGCTTTTCTAGGAACTTCTGTGGTCCTACAATTTTTAGTATGATGTACACATCCAGGCTGAAAAATGACTGAATATGTAATTATTTGTGAAGTCTTATCCAGCTGAGTTTGTAAAACTGGATGTAATTTAGCC